>NC_056729.1:1398571002-1398756002 GCF_019279795.1 Protopterus annectens
CTACCTTGGATGGGGGAATACTCTGCACACTTACTGCATAACTGCTTCTTGCCTTCCTTGGACACATCCCGAGCCACTACAATGGGGGCTGGGGTGCAATAAGTATGTCATAATTTGAAGGCTCTGACACTCCTACCTCTCAACTTCAGAGCAAGAAATCTGGACAAAGCCATACATAGAACTAGAAGTGGGACACAGGCCCAAAAATAAGGCCAATTTTAAATATTGCTCTTATTAACTTAATAGAACAGGTAGATCTTGCATTAGTACAAATTTTCTGAAGGGTATAAAATCTGAAACTCAAATGTCTGCCATTATTTTCTAACTTCAATCTTTAATGACTTGCCACTAATTTGCCAGAAACCACAATTTTATGAAAAACAGACCAAAATGTGATGCAAAATACCTGTCAAAAAGGGACACCTTTTAATATTAACAGTTAACTTGAAGCAGCTAACAAAATAAGAGCATCCACATGCACTTCTGAAATAAAGGTAATCTACAACTGATCATTACAGTTATAATTGTAAACCCTCCACATTTTCTTCCAAAATTGCCATTTTGGTGGAGGCATTATTAGAGGAGAGCAACATTTTGTGCCAGTATTGGGGACAATTGAGATGTTTGATATTCCTAATCTACAAAGTGATTTGCACGTACCTCTCAACCTCTTAATGCAGGAAATCTGAACAAGGCCAAATATATTGGGGAACATAGAAACACTACTAAAAATTGCTCTTGTATAAACTTAGACAGTCTTGCATTAGCATGCATTTTTCTGAAGGTTATGACATCTGAAACTCAATGTCTGTCATTTAATGGCTTCATTCCTAAATGATTTGCTAGAAAACCACAAATTTTGAGAAACAAACCAAAATAAGCAGCAAATATCTATTAATTCTGCAAAGATATGGACAACTGAGAGGTATAGTTCAACCGGGGCTGTCTGAGTTTGCTACCCCCTCACAAAATCATGGTCAAATGGAGCCTCCCCCCCCTGCAGCCATTCCAATGTCCCATTCCTTGGTTATTTTGCCCCATTTACCATAAACACTAATGTGCATACTGCTTTACTTCTGCGATGATTTAGGATTTCATTTGAAAGTTTTATTTTGCATTTTACAGCACAAACCCTAATACATATCTGTTAAAGCAATGCAGTCTCAATGAAAATAGACTAACATTAATACTTCTCTGCCCTTGAAACTCACATGCATTGAAACAGCATCGAAACCCACTTTCAGAGAAAATACATTTTGCCAATTGCAAATATTAAGTCTGGTCTGTCTTCAAAATCATAGGCCCCTCGAACATAACATACACATGCTCTTTGATACACCTTCCTGACTGTATTACATTATATTCCTTGTACAATACAGTTCAGTTGTTAAAGGGCATTTTAAATTTATTGTTTTGAAAATTTTTCCAGTAAACAAAAAAACAAAAAGCATCCACCAGACAAAATTGCCCAATTCAGAACATTTCCATCATAAAGTCTACTCAAGTCCACCAGTATCAGTAAAAAATATACACAATCTCTGTAGTAAAATCCACATTGAAGAAATTTGTAACTAATAGAGGTTGCTGCTAGCAAACACTTTATATGTCATTATTTAATCTACAAATAAAGTGCCAGTTACCCTTGAAGAATAAATTGCCTTTGTTGCATGCAGTAAAATGAAAAGCTAGTAATACCGCAATAGAGAATGGATAGCAAACTGTTAACAGGTTCATAGTTACTAGGTATCTTTGCCAAAAGGACTGCAGCATCCACCCCCTTTACAACACAATACAGCATCAGCAATGCATTTACCTACTGCGGGAGTAGAACCCACAGCCTTCAGCATCTAAAGCAAGTACACTATCTGTTGTGCTATTAATGTAAGCAGACTAAACATAATCAGCACTAAACTTTTGCTCCCCTGCAGCTCTCAGCTCCTTGTAAAATCTACTCGACACTCAGCTGTATCTCTGAACTTTGCAGCACAAGAAATCTGGAAAAAGCCAAATTTATTGGGGCAAAAGGCCAAACAACAGGGACACATTTTAAACATTGCTTGTATAATGTTTGAAAGTTGCTAGAATAAAATGCTGCATTACCACCATACATTTCATTGCCACGTCTTGAACCCAGGGGACCCCGTGCAAAAGTCAAAGCAACATACCACTACGCCAAATCAGCTGTTTTGTGAAAGAGAAAGACTGAAACTTTACCATTTAGTGAATTCAGTTCTCACCATAGCACAGCTGTCAACCTCTTAGCACAAAAGACCTGAACAAAGCCAATAATGGGTGACTACAACCACCAAACATTCAGTGAATTCAGTTCTCACCATAGCTCTCAACCTCTTAGCAAATAACACCCGGACAAAGCCAGTAATGAGAGAATATAGCCCCAAACATTTTCAGTGAAATCAGTTCTTACCATAGCTCTCAACATTAGCAAAAACCTGATGAAGCCAATAAATACCTGGATGAAGCCAATAAATACCTGAACAAAGTCAACACTGGGTGAATACAGCCCCCAAACATATTCAGTGAATTCAATTCTTACCATAACTCTCAACCCTAGCACAAAACCTGGATGAAGCCAATAATGGGGGGAATACAGTCCCAAACACAGGGATACATTTCAAATATCCATCTTGTACACTTAGAAAATTGCTAGAATAAAAGCTTGCTTTTGTTACCATACACTTTCTGAAGAAAAGAAGTCCAATATTGAAATGTGTCCATTTACATTTATTAACCAGGAAAGTCTGACTTTGAAAAAAAAAAAAGCTAATTTTTTTAGCAGAGGCCCAGGGAGAAACACTCCAGACAGCCAAGAATATCAGGCAACAAGGACACAAATGCAGAAACCACAGATTTTATGAGGAACAGAAAAGGTATGAGGGAAAATCCTACAATATTTTTACAAATGGTGGTGGGTAGGGAATTCAGGCTCTTGCCACTTGGGCCCAAGGTACAGGGTTCAAGCCTTATTCTCTACCCACCACCATGTACACCTGGGGCATTACACACACACCATCCTCCCCGCACACAAACACAAGCTCTCTACTACATAAAAGCAGGGGTGCAAGCCCCCTTGCACCCCCACCCCCCCCCCACTTAAATATTCTAACTCTGAGGTCGCACTACACACAACACCACCATACAAGTTACATGTTGCTCGCACACACACATCACAGCAACAAAACACACTAACACACACCACAGTCCCTACTCAATACCCTTAACACACACACACACACTTACCTGAATCCGTAACCACAGTGGAACCTCAGAAGCGCAAAATTCAAAACCTCCGGTATTCAAGGTTTTGCAATTCGCGCTTCTGAGCTTTTGCTCTTGTCAGAATTCCACTTTATGGGCTCGAAATACTGAATTTCAACATTTCAGTATTTCGAGCTTCTAAAGTGAATCCATATATATATATATATATATATATATATATATATATATATATATATATATATTAATATATATAAATATACACACACACACACACACACACATATATATATATATTTATATACGTATGTATAAAATTGGTCATAAATGTGTGTGCTTGTGTCTAATACATATAAAATTGGTCACAGGTGTGTGTGTGTGTGTGTGTGTGTGTGTGTGTGTAGCGTGGAAGAAAAAGAAGTTATGTTTTACCATAACGTTCCATCTGTGTTGTAGATCTTTGTTCATTCATTACAGATAGGACCTCAGTTCCGTCTTCGGAACTGATACGGCCGTTTCTCAGCTAGCGCAAGCCAAAAAATCTCAGCTAAGAACCTACCCACAATGCCCCTCTCCTAGTTACTCCAGATCGAGTTTGCCAGCCCTAGATAAAAGATGTAGTAATAGAAAAAATAGTAGGAGGCTCTGTCTGATCAAATACCCTAACCAGGAGTTCCTAAAGTCCACCAGGAGTCCAGGCAGGGGGAAGGAGGGCAGGAAGTAATGAAGGAACAAAGATCTATAACACAGATGGAACATTATGGTAAGACATTAACTTCTTTATTTGATGTTGTAAATCTTTGTTTATTCATTACTGATAGGACCGAGTCCCCAGCTACTTGAGTCCTGGGTGGCCCTAAGGAAGGATATTTCTGAGCACCATAGAACCAAAAGATGCTCGTCCCCTGGAGGCCAAATCCAATCTGTAATGAGATATACAGGTATGAGGTCTTGCCCAAGTGGCTGCTGCGCATATATCATCCATAGAGACTCTGGAATGAAAAGCTACAGAAGTAGCCATAGGTCTGGTAGAATGAGCCTTTATTCTGGAAGGTAAGGATAGCTTATTCTGTTGGTAGATACAGGTAATGACGTTTCTAAGCCAAGAGGATAAAGTCACTTTGGAAACAGGTTTACCCAATGTGGTTCCTGCAAAGGCCACAAACAATTGGTCTGTTTTCCTGAAAGATTTAGTCCTGTCCAAATAAAAAAGCTGGAGGTTTCTCTGCTTCTGGCTGGGAACCAATCACTATCAGTTCAGGGCACTGCCATTCTGTCTCTCAAAAGGTACTCCCCTGTATTAGAATGCCTTGGGAAGAAAATCGGCAGGTCAATAGATTGGTTAATGGAAGAACCAGAAATGACCTTGAGCAAGAAAGAAGGGTCAGTACGAAGGGACACCCTATCCGTGTGGAAGATCAAATAAGGACTCTTGACACTCAAGGCCTGCAGCTCAGATACTCTTCTCGCTGAGGTGAGTACTACTAGAAGTATGGCTTTCCATGACAAAAATTTCAAATCACATGAATCAAAGGGCTCAAAGGGAGAACCTGTGAGAGACTGAAGCACCAGAGTCAAGTCCCAGGGTTCTAAGGGAGGCTTGACCGGAGGTTTAACATGTAATACTCCCTTCAAAAAGGTCTTGCATAAGCAGTGTGACATAATTGAAGAATTATCAAGACCATTATGAAAATTGGCGATACCTGCTAAATGTACAGTGATCGCTGAAGCTGAGGCTCCTACATGTAAAAGAGTAGTCAGGTATTGTAGGATCTTTTGAATAGGCATAGAGAAAGGGTCTAAATTCTGGTCTTTAGCCCAAACAGAGAACCTAGTCCATTTACTAGAATAAACGTTTCTAGTGGAAGGTTTGTGTGAGGCCAGAAGAATTTCACGAACAGGAGACGGGATGTCAGGCAGCCTGGCAATCACTGAAAATGGAAGAACCAAGCTGTGAGCTTGAGACTGTGCAGGTTCGGATGAATCAGTCCCTGCGGATGAGATAACAGGTCCTGGGAATAATCCAGGATCCACGGGCTGTGAATCAGATGAGGCTACAGAAACAGAAACCAGACTTGACGTGGCTAGTAGGGAGCAATGAGGATCACTTTGCTTTTCAACGTCTGAGCTTTCTAGAGAAATTCTGGAATGAGGGGAAACGGGAGAAAGGCATACAGAAGACCCGGGGGGCCAATCGTGCGTTAGAGCATCCCTCAGTGGTTCCCCCGAGGGGGGATCCAGGCAAAATAGCTCCTGGCTTTGTAGTTTAGAGGGGGAAGCAAACAGGTCGTAGCAAGGCTTGCCCATATGTTGGATGATCCGGTCTGCTATTACAGGGTTGATGGACCACTCGTGACGTATCAGGATGTTCCTGCTCAGATTGTCCACAATAAGGCTGGAACTCCTGGGAATATGCATTGCTATAAGAAAGCGACTGGAAGCTATCGCCCAGTGCCAAATCCTCATGGCTTCTCGACACAGGGGATAAGATCTGGTTCCGCCTTGCTTGCTGATATACTAGATGAATGACATGTTGTCTGACTGAATTGCAATGGTGCCCGAGAGTGTAGTGATGCATGGAACGCTTGCAACGTTAAGACAACTGCCCTCAGTTCCAGAACATTTATGTGCAAGTTGGCCTAGATGGGGGGTTCAGGTGCCTTGGACAGTCTTTCCCTGGAAATGCCCCCCCCCACCCTAACAGTGAAGCGTCCGTGTTCACCATGGCCGTGGGTTGGAGAAGACAGAACGGTCAACACCAAAGATTAATTTGTGGCTTCATCCACCATAGCAATTCTTCTTGGAACAGTTTGTAAGGCATATCATGTGGTTGGGTGGGTGGGTTAACAACGACCATTGTACGGAAAGGAGCCACTGCAGGATTCTCATATGCAGCCTCACCAGTGTTACTAATGTAATGGCAGCTGCCATGGAGCCCAAGAGTTGCAGTACAAGACATGCTGGTGCATACGTGTGAGGAAGATGGTCTTGGATTTGGTGTTTTATTTTCAAAATCCCGTGAGGGAGGAGAGAAGCTTGACAGGATGTTGTGTCGAAGACCGCTCCAATAAATTCCAGTGTCTTGTTTGGGGACATCTGAGATTTGTCTTTGTTGATTGTAATCCCCAAGCAGAGAGCGAGACCTTGAGTGTAAGAGAGGCTGTGGACTAGGAGATTCCTGGTCGGAGGGGTAAGGAGCCAATCATCTAGATAGGGAAATACCTGGAATCCTTGTAGTCGAAGATGAGCTATCATAACTGCCATACATTTGGTGAACACTCGGGGAGCTGTTGAGAGACTGAATGGCAGTGCCCTGAACTGATAGTGATTGGTTCCCAGCCAGAAGCAGAGAAACCTCCAGGAGCAGTGATCCATCTTTATGTGGTAGTACACATCCTGGAGATCTATAGAGCACATCCAATTGTCCCTCCCTAGGAAGGGAAGAATGGACTGTACTGTGACCATCCGGAATTTCTGAGGTTTGATAAATTTGTTTAGTAGGCTGAGATCCAGGATTGGTCTCCAGTCCCCTGTCTTTTTTGGCACTAAAACGAACCTCGAGTAAAATCCTGTCTGGTCGGGTGGGACTGGTTGGATGATTCTTTTTCTTAGCAGCTTTTCTATTTCTAAGGCTGCTAATTCCCTCTGATTGGGTGGTACATCGGGGATTCATTTGATGGGTCTGGGAGTTAAATCGAATGGTATTTGGTAGCCTCTGGATATTATTCTGTGCACCCAAACATCGGTAGTAATAAGATGCCAGGCTGGTAGATGCAGAGAAAAACGACCCTCGACTGCTTCCAGAGGAAAGCAATCAGGCCACTGCTCAGGAGCGCTTGTAGGGTCTGTCAGAGAAAGAATCTCTGGCGCCCTGGTTATGTGGACCCCCTCTACCCCGAAAGGGGGCATCTTCCATATGAGTTGCCCCCTCTGCCCCAGAGGGATTGTTCACCACAAATGTCATGAAAGGATCCTTGGGATTTCTTGAACCACATCTTTCCTCCCTTCTGGTTCTTGGAGTAGGACCTCTGGGGGTTGAAAAAGTGTATGCCCACAGCAGACAAGGTCTTTCTGTCTTTCTCACTATGTGCAAGTGTGTCTCGTACCTTGGGTCCAAAAAGTGCAGATTCATCGACAGGTGCATTGACGAAGGAAGATTTAAAGGGGTCTGCAAAGTCACACAACCGCATCCAAGCATTACGTCTCATGACAACACCAGATGCGGCAGCTCGAGCTGCCCACTCGGTGGTTTGAGATATCCAACGCATCGAGCAGTTCGAGATGGATTCAAGGGTAGCTAGTTGCGAGACGACAGTGTCACGCACCTCATCAGGCAGTACCCCTACTAAAGAGGAAGACATTTCAGAAATTAGGTCTCTTTGGAGGTGAGAAAAGTGCGCCAGATAGTTCAGCGACTGAATGGCAAAGCTCGCTGAAGCACAGGTCCGCTTCCCTAGTCTGTCCATGGTCTGGGACTCCCTGTTTGGAGGATGGACAGTGGAACTATCTTCTGCCAGTTCCCTCTTGGTGGCCACCACCACAACCATAGAATCAACTGTCAACTGCTTGGACCAGTGGAGCTTGTCTTCAGGTGTAGATAAAATTTTGTCTGGCCTCCGGGGACAGGTTCTGCATTGTCCGCGGCCTTCCAGGCACGCTGCACAATTAGTTTAACAAGGCCATCTGCTGGTGGGGTCACCTAGGAAGTAGATGGCCAGGCACGGAAGGCCTGCAGGAACACCGATTCCTCAGAAGACGGGTTAGAGGACTTCCATTCCCTCCGCTGTTTGAGGATTTTCAGAATGTCTCCGAATGACACATCGTCTAGGGGAGAACATGGGGACCCTTCCCCCTCATCACAATCAGTGTCTTCTGTGATAGATTCCTCCGGGGAATTAAGGTGCTTCCTCTTGCACCATTTAGTCCGGGGTGGCTCTCCAGTGGGATCTTCTGAGGAGGACTCCGGAGAAGGGGTTCCCTTCAAAGGGGGTTCTTGTGACTCCTGTGCCCAGGGACCTGACATAGCGGGTTGGGAGAGGTGCATGCTAGGGGAGGTTTCCGATACTGATGTCACTGGTGCTGATGACTGTGAGCCTTCGGAATGAAGGACCCTTTCCATCACCTGTACAGCAGGCCCACTTGAGGTGGGATGAGAGTCCGGAATTGGGAAGGGCAACCTCGGAACCTGGGTCACACCCTGCCCCGAACAGCCCACCTCCAGTTGAGAGATTCCGTGAGAACTGGAAGCCATCGGAACCATGGACATAGATGGTGCCAGCAAGAAAATAGGCGCCAGACTAGGTACCAAGGTACGGACGGTCCAAGCACCACTAAGAGAAAGCATCGGCTCCATCAGAGCCGATACAGCAAGGGTGGTTGGTGCTGACAGGGGAAACACTGCTGTCGGAGCTGAGACAGTATGTCCCAAATCGGACATTGGTACCGAGATCAGGCTGGATGCTGGTGGAGGATAAACAGGGGAAGATATGGTAAAAGATTTCGAGCCAGGAGGGACGGAAGGTCTAGCTGGAATGGGCAATCCCCTAGCTGTCAGAAGCTGGTCCACAACCCACACTAGGTCTAGTTTAGAAAAACTCCTAGTGGATCTAAAGGAGGCTGCTGAAGAGTAATCAGGTCTTTCTAGAAAGGGGCTAAACCTCTGCCCCAAAAAAGGGTTGTAAGTTGGAGAATATCTTGTCCTTGGCAGGTATTCGAGTTTTGGAGCCGAAGGAGCCAATGAAACTGTCGGCATCATGGCCGGGGATGGTGCTGAGGCATGTACAGTCATCGGAGCCCATGGAGCCGAAGAAACTGTGGGCACCATGGTCGGGGATGGTACCGAGGCATGTACAGTCATCAGAGCCGATGTGGGAACCAAGGATGGCACCGAAGTCAGTGGCGCTGTGGTTGGAACTAAAATAGGAGTGAATATCACGGTCGGCACTGAGGGAGAGGACACAGTGCTTGGTGATGAAGAGGTCTGCGCTGAGGGCACCGGCGAAGCATGGACCCGACTCAGTTCTATAACTGACAGAGATGCAGGAACCAAGTGACTCAGTTTTTCCTTATGTTTTTTGGTCTTAGGAGGGGGTGAGACCTCCAACCCAGACAGAGACTCCAAGAAAGGTGTCATGAGTAAACATTTTAAAATAAGGTTTATTCTTATGTTCTCCTAGTGTCCGATTACTAAAACTAGCACAAATGTCACAGTCAGCTTTAATATGATCCACGTCCAAACTGTAGATGCAACGGACATGTGTATCTGAGTTAGGCACCTTACGTCCACACTTGTCACACTGTTTAAATACCAACTTAGCTTTGTCTGACATGGTAAGGTAACAATGCTATCCTACAGAAAAAATAAGAGAGAAAATACCAGTGATGTTATTTTAAAGAACACCACTAGTAAAAAGGGAAGGTCTGTCAAAGACAGGAGAGAGGGACAGTACGAACAAAGGTAAAAAATTAAATTACCAAGGAAAAGGGTAGGAAATAGGCTTAGGTTATAGGTGACAGTGAGAAAAGGCTAACTTGACTAAAAAATTAGTAATTTTGAAGAAAAACTGTCATAAAATTAACAATTGTCTACTTAGCTTGAGAGAGATGGCTAATACGTCTGACTAGGAATGCTGCAAACGAGATCTGGAGTAACTAGGAGAGGGGCATTGTTGGTAGGTTCTTAGCTGAGAGTTTTTGGCTTGCTCGAGCTGGGAAACGGCCGTATCGGTTCCGAGGACAGAACCGAAGTCCTATCTGTAATGAATTAACAAAGATTTACAACATCAGATTTACTGTTACAGGGCTACCCACCCTGTGGTGCAAACCTTGGCTCTAGATGATTGTCACTGTTAAAGTGGCACCCCAACCCCATGTGCAAAAATGGGAAAAAGGGTTTGTGGATGGATGCATATATATATATATATATATATATATATATATATATATGTATATGTATATATATATATATATATATATATGTATACACACACACACACACACACACACACACACATATACTATATATACAGATTCACTATACAATCTCGAAATACTGAAATGTCGAATTTCAGTATTTCGAGACTGCATAGTCGAAAACCCATATACACGAAAATCCAAAATCACGAATACCACAACCATGACCATTCACATACAAACACAAACCAGGACATAATCACACACGCACACACATACACCTACCTAACTAAACAAACATAACAACACACACAAACACACCTAACCTACCTATAAGCAGGGGGGCTTGCCCCCCCACATCCCCCTACTTATATTCTAACTCCGAGGTCGCACTAAACACAAACAAAACACCACCGCACACACACACTAAAATCCCCACCCAATATCCTGAAACACACAACACTTACCTGAAACCCCAGATAAATCCACAAACTGCACCACACATCACGAACGCGACACCACGATACTGGCAGATTTGATATTTGCGGATTCGGCATAATGTAGTTTCGGGTAACTGCACTTTCCACTCTTCAGTCTCGACGTACTGAATTTCGCCATTTCAGTACGTCGAGATTGTCTAGTGTATATATATATATATATATATATATATATATATATATATATATATATATATATACACACACACACATATAAATATATACATATATATATATATATATATATATATATATATATATATATATATACAGCTTCCAATAACACCAGTGCCTGGACTGTACCAAAGGTTGTTGTTGTTGTGTCTTTCGGCTTTTCCCTGTGAGGGGTCGCCAAAGCAGAACTCCGGTCCGCTAATGATTGGCAGTAGATTTTTTTTACGTGCCAAGTTGCAGGCCCTGACGCACAACCTTCAACGAAGGTACGCCCATTCACGCATGTCTCCACACAGAAGACGCTCTAGCTGAGAATCGAACAGGACAACGTCTTACTGTGAGGCGACAACGCTACTGCAGCACCACCACCGCAGTACTGGACTGTACCAAAGGTACATAGTCAAAAAAAAATATAAACAATATAAACTCCACACTACAAATAAAGACCAGCACTCCACAAACAAGAGATAAATTCAAGTGAAGGTTTATTAGGAGCAGTCTACTGGAACAAAATGTGCAAGCTAAAGCAAACCAGTTTTACACACTGGCATCTGTAGTACTAATAACGTTGACAGGCTAAACCAAACAGTGAGGTTAAATACACACACATTTAAAAAGACAGTACCACTTACAAACAAGTATATTGCTCTGTAATGAGCCACACTTTTAAATATATTGCATTTTAATTTTGTCCATTACACTCAAAGCACTTATAGGTTCATAGGTTCATACTAGGCTATCTGCCCTAACTTTCATCATTCATTTACGTCATAAATATATTTAACAAGTTAACTTTAGAAAATATTCCTTAAACACTGGTTTGTACACAGCCTCAAGATTAACTATCCACAATTTTTCTTTTTTATCCAAAATAGAATGTTTTGACTGAATGGACAGTTTCTCACCAACAACAGCATCAATACCCAAAAGTATAAAATGTGTACATTTACGTACTAATTGATGTTTAAACAAAGCAGTTCTTTCTCTCTTACATTTCATATCACTAAAATGAACAGCAATTCTTTGTTTCCATGGTCTAGATGTTTGTCTGATGTAGAAAAACCCATACTGGCAAACTACTATGTAAATCACTCACTCAGTATTACATGTAATTAAGTATCTTACATAGGTAGGTACTAGGCTATTGGCCCTAGGGCCTGTATAAGCCTAGTCACATAGGTACCCTGGCTTTTGCTACCCAGGAAAATGATTTTCCTGTGCCCCTGTCAAGCAGAGCCACAGAAGTGATCCCTGGGGTGAATTTCCTATCTCCCATCCAATCATACAGAAAATACTTTTGCTGTATTAACAGATGTAAATGATTTTGTTTGAGAAACAACCTTGCAATAAACACAGTTACCACAATATGTGCTCCACAAACAGCATTTCTAACATCTTTCTGTTTAGTAACTTTACTTCTTTGATACCAGGACAAACATTCACCTATACTTTTCCTGACTAAAACTAGTGTGACACACTTCACTGAGTTCTTATATTTGTATGTTCCTTTGGCTGTAGGCAATCTTGTCTAGAAGTGTTCAAAGCTAAAGTACATGCCTACCATCCTTTGGTACTTTTCCGTTAACAGGGCAACAGGCAAAATGTAACTTCTCTCTCAACTCATCACTGTTAATTCTTTTCTACTTGCGATGAACTCTGCATAAAATAATTCAACTCAGCAAGAAAAGTCTTGAAGGTAAAAACAAGGACATCTATTCTTATAAGCTACATGGGTCATTTATACAAGATATGAAAAACTACAAACTGAATGGAAAATTGCTCTCACTAACTTGAATATGTGCATTTGTTTTTTCTCTCCACTTTTTTCAGCACTCCGAAAATACAGACTTTACGACAACACAGATTAATGAAATCTAAGACACATATTAAACACAATTCCAACCGGGCCTACAATCCAGAAGAAATTTCAACCCATGACACAGTTTCATTAGCTGAGGGAATCATTTATTGTGTTTGGTGGAGGCTTATGTGAATGTCTGTAAGGAGCAGCATTTCTCTGTTTTATCTTTCAGGCTGAAGGCATGTCTTAAGTGACTGACACTGCATATTTGCTGTTTGGATTGGTTGTCACAGTAAACCTGTGTGATTGCCGTTATTTAATTTTCCCAATAAGAGACCAGTACAAGAACAAGAAATACATTTGTGTGCTGATGGCTGAGGATCGTCCTCCACTGGGAGGGATAGGAACAAATATCTCAAATTTTGCATGTGTGTGTCTGCACTGTGGAAAGGTGTGTGCGTTTTTCATTGGTGGTGGCTATGCATATGGAAGAAAAGACAAGAAAATAGGTAGAAATTACATGAATTGAACAGGCATTATCAGCATCTTAGAAGATTACAAGAACAGAATAATAAGCCGTGGAGACTTATGAGCAAAGTCACATTTTGCCTGTTGCCCCATTATCAGAAAAGTGCCCATCCTTTTTATTATAACCCCTACTTAAAAATCTATTTTCCAAATCTAAAGCTTCAGATTCAAAATCATTCAAAGAACTTCAGATCCGTCGAATTCTCATAAATCACTAAGATGAACAGCAATTCTTTGTTTCCATGTGTAGATATTTGTCCGATATAGAAAGCCCCACATTGGCAAAATGTCATATAAATCACCCACTCAGTAATACATGTAATTAAATATCTTACAGAAAATACTTTTTCCTGTATTAACATATGTAAATGATTGTGTTCGAGAAACAACCTTGCAAGAAACAAAAGTTTCCACAATATGTGCTCCACAAACAGCATTTCTAACATCTTTCTGTTTAGTAACTTTACTTCTTTTATACCAGGAAAAACATTTACCTATATTTTTCCTGACTAAAACCAAAGTGACACACTTCATCCAAACACTGACTGTAAAACACATCCATTTTTAGAAGGTGCCAATTGACTGAGTTGTATTTGTATGTTTCTTTGGCTGCAGGCAATCTTGTGTAGAAGTGTTCAAAGCTAAAGTATGTGCCTGTGTAACATCTTTTTTATTATAACCCCTATTTAAAAATCTTATAATCATGTAATTAAATATCTTGCAGAAAATAATTTTGATGTATTAGCAGATGTAAATGATTTTGTTTGAGAAACAACCTTGCAATAAACAAAACTGCCACAATATGTGTTTTTGGAATGTTTTAACCATAAGGTGTGGATGACAACTTGTAGCCTGCAGTAGTGAATTTTTCGTAAAAGATTTCCTGTATAAGCTACTAGACAAAGTACCATCTATTAATTTTGTGATCCAAGAAATCCACATTAAATAAATCTGACTTACCTAGGAACAGAGACCAAAAGGGTTAAGATTTAAATAATCCACAAAATCCTTCAGCTGTTGTAAAGAATCTCTCCAAATACAGCAACAGTCATCCAAGTATCTTTGCCACATTTCTACATATAATTCAAGTGGCCTTTTATCACTATATATCAAACTTTCTTCTAAAAAAACCTATAAATAAGTCAGCATATATGGGTGTGAACACAGTACCCATCGCTGTACCCTTGATTTGTAAATAATATTAATCTTTGTACCTGAAGATATTGTGTTCTAAAATTAAACCCAGCAACCTTAACGAAAAATCATTATGTTGGTCAGAATATAAATCGGAACTGTTCAACCAATATTTAACAGCCTTCACCCCCCCCCCCATCATGTAGGATGCGTGTGCATAAAGACTGTACATCTAGTGTATATATAAAAAAAAATACTGGCAACCTATACATTATCTATAAGTTTCAAAAATTTGGTTGTACCTCTCAACCGTGCTCTAACATGTAACAATGGCTTTAGTTGTCCTTCAAAATACACATATAAGGGCTCCGTTAAAGAACCCTGCCTTGATACAATAGACCTCTAGGCCACCCTGGTAGATTTTAATGGATATGTGCATCTTAGGCAAGATGCAAAATAAATCTGGGGTTTTGGATTATCTGCCATCAGTTGTTGTAATAAACAATCAGAAATAAGCCCCTTTCTTTTAGTCTAAAATAGAAAACCATCAATTTACATTTTAAAATCAATCACTGGGTCAAAAGGTAATTTACAATATGAAATCCTACCATTTAGTTGTCTCATTACTTCCGTCTCGTATTTTGCTGTATCCCATGCAACTACTGCCCCATCTTTATCCGCTTAGCAATCACCGTATGCTCATTTTTAGCAAGATTATCAAGTGCTATTTTTTATTATCCAAATTATAACTATAATTTTTAAAAATTACATTTTGATTTTTATGTAACTCACAACATACAATTTGCTCAAATATCTTTATAGCTGGAGGGTATGCTGGTTGAAAAGTAGATTTTTAAGCTTAAAAACACATTCAGTTGCATTTGTTTCATTTTGCTTTTGGCTATAAAAATATTTCAGATTTAGTAATTGACAAAAACGTTTAACATCACCCACAGCAGAATACTGCGAAACAAAAAATGAAGGGACATAACCCAAACCTTTATTTAATAGTCCAATTTCACTATCAGACAGACTTCACGTGGATAAACCAACTACCAAATAAATCATCATTAGTCCCAACTATATCATTGATATAAAGATTCCTTCAATTTGTTCGCCTATGTTTTTTCCCTGCTCTTCTAAACAAATTATTATTCAAAGGTGAACTCAAATCTATACCCTCACATGCATCTCTTTCGGTATCTGTATTTGAAGCATTAGAAGAAATATCTCTGAACCACTAGATTCTGTTGTACTCACATTCGAAGAGTTCTTTAATACAGAACAGCCTCTTTTTTTGCTTAGGTTTAACATTATTTTTCTCCCCTTCTGCAAACCAAACAGCTTGTTTAGTAGTTTTCCATATATACATATAATGGTTTTCAAAGTCTTTCATATCACAATCGTACTTTTTTACTCTATGTTTCTTCAGTCACTTTCAAAATCACTAACATCTTTTAAAACCTGCCATTGTAACCATTTTGCTCCGTGAATGATTGTACAGTCTCTACTTATCTTCTCCCCACACTTCTTTATGGTGCCCCTATCCTCACTAAACTATAGGCTTCACAAAAAAATTAAAACTTGAACAATGCTATAACAAAGTTATTAAATTTGCAGTAAATATCCCTTTCAAAACCCACCATTGTACAGCACTAAAAAAGCCTAAATTGGTAAAATAACTCATCAACTAACATATACACATCTTTTTACTATCTATAAAATTATCCAGCATCCATCTGCCCGTCCATCACCAAAAAACATTTTGCACAATTATGTTCCCAGTCTGTCACTGCACTGCGATCAGTGACCAAAAACTCCTGCCTGTCTACAAACCTATCAAATATGCTGGGCACTGTCTGTACCTGTACAATGTTGCTAAGGCCTGGAACTCCTTATATGTATTCATCAGATAAATACCCTCCTTTCCATCTTTCAAAACTGCTCTGAAAGACTTCCTAGCTAAATTCTGGCTCCGTTCTTGCTCAAAACTAGGATGAACTATCCTTAAATGTGAACAAGTACCTTTTCATTCCTTATACCTCCTTACTCTCCCTTCTTCACTTACTTCTATCAAATTCTCTTCCCCGACTTTCTATCTAAATTTACCATAAACCTGTTCTTTCCTCACTTCATATTACAACTCCGGTTTGTATTAGACTAACTTACCTTTAATTTCTTTACAAACTATCTAAAATTTCTCTAAATATTACGTGGTTGTCATATAACTTGTATCAGTTCTTAACCTATGTTTTCAGATTATGTCTAATTTGTTATAGTTATTGGAACTTCAGATGTTTTGTTTTATATTTGAAGATTGTAAAATTATTGTTCTTAAAATGTTTTGTAATAATTTGGAGCTTTTCTCCCCGGGCCTCTGTTGAAAATGTGCTTCTGCCTATTTGGACTTTCCCAGTAATCAAATGTCAATAAAAAATAAGGAAAAACAATAGACCATACAGAAAACTGGTACTTGTCAGCAACAAAACTGCTGGCTGAGAATCCTTAAACATCATGAAAAAAGAACCATGCACTGCAGACAAGCTCAGTTGAGACTTGAGAGGAATCAAGCAATTGCAACTTCTTTAGAAATCAAAACTTCTTTACTGAAAAAAACAATAGATGTGCTAGTTCACTATTAAAAGAGTTTCATCAGAGCTAAATCCAGATTAAATGGCATGCAGTATTTATCTGCTTTAACACATAGATCATTGTTAATTAACTTGAGCTGGGGTCACAAATGTATGTCATAGGATGTTCAACCAAACTACAATAGGAGGAGTCTCATTTTTCATATCTATTCTTCAAATCTACTCCTATTGGTAGCTAACTGGTTATAGGTTATGTGCTGTATTCCCATCCTATGTGGCTAGTGCCTAATTTATACAAACACTTTATAAAAATCTTGTCCCTGGTAATGTATAACTATTAGCAGCACATTGCTGTATCTGTGATGTGACAAGTAGATGCTATTTGCCATGTTTAGGTGAGGCAACAAATACTAAAAAAAAGAAGTTATGTCTTACCATAACATTCCATCTGTGTTGTAGATCTTTATTCATTCATTACTGGTAGGACTTCTGTTCCATTCTCGGAACTGACATGGCCGTTTTCAAGCTCGCGCCAATCAAAAACTCTCAGCTAAGACCTACCCATAATGCCACTCTCATAGCCTCATCAGATCAAGTTTGCTGCCCCTATATTACAGAGATAGTATACCCAAGTAAAACACCAAGGGACACACCACGAGAAGTGAGGAAATCTTCTTTTATTCAGAACAGCACATAAAACAGGAAAAGATAAGCTTTACGTGCTATGTGCACGCTTCTTCAGATCTCATTAAACAACAAATACAACCTTACTTAAATAATAAGCAACAACCAATAAAAATACACTTCAATTTGAAGAACCTGATTCAATTTCAATATTATTCGCTAATTGATGAATTAGACATGACTGAAATTGAATCAGGTTCTTCAAATTGAAGTGTATTTTTATTGGTTGTTGCTTATTATTTAAGTAAGGTTGTATTTGTTTAATGAGATCTGAAGAAGCGTGCACATAGCACGCGAAAGCGCTTATCTTTTCCTGTTTTATGTGCTGTTCTGAATAAAAGAAGATTTCCTCACTTCTCGTGGTGTGTCCCTTGGTGTTTTACTTGGATATACTTTCAATGAGATAATATTATTCGCTAATTGATGAATTAGACATGACTTAAATTGAATCAGGTTCTTCAAATTGAAGTGTATTTTTATTGGTTGTTGCTTATTATTTAAGTAAGGTTGTATTTGTTGTTTAATGAGATCTGAAGAAGCGTGCACATAGCACGCGAAAGCGCTTATCTTTTCCTGTTTTATGTGCTGTTCTGAATAAAAGAAGATTTCCTCACTTCTCGTGGTGTGTCCCTTGGTGTTTTACTTGGATATACTTTGCTGCTTTATTTTGCCTGAGGACACTTTGGAAAACGGTGGTATTACTAAATATTACAGAGATAGTACGAGAGACAGTAGGAGGCTCTGTCTGAGCAAATAACTTAACCAGGAGTCCAGGCAGGGGGAAGGAGGGCAGGAAGTAATGAATGAAGATCTACAACACAGATGAAGCATTATGGTAAGACATAACATCTTTATCTAATGTTGTAAATCTTTATTCATTCCTTACTAATAGGACCGAGTCCCAGCTACTAGAGTCCTGGGTGGCCCTAAGGAAGGATATTCCTGAGCACCACAAAATCAAAAGATGCTCGTCCCCTGGAGGCCAAATCCAATTTGTAATGAGTGACAAAGGTATAAGGTCTTGCCTAAGTGGCTGCTGCGCAGATATCATCCATAGAGGCTCTGGAATGAAAAGCCACAAAAGTAGCCATCGATCTAGTAGAATGAGCCTTTACTCTGGAAGGTACGGATAGTTTATTCTGATGGTAGATGAAGGTAATGATGTTTCCAAGCCAGGAGGATAGAGTCACATTGGAGACAGGTTTACCGAATATGGGTCCCGCAAAGGCCACAAACAATTGATCCATTTTCCTGAAAAGTTTAGTCCTGTCCAAATAAAAATGAAACTGCCTATGAACATCAAGGGTGTACAAAAGATACTCCCCTCTGTTTGAATGCCGAGGGAAGAAAACTGGCAGGTCAATAGATTGGTTAATTGAAAATCCAGAAATGCTCTTGGGCAAGAAGGAAGGGTCAGTACGAAGGGACAATCTATCCCTGTGGAAGCTTAAATAAGGTCTCTTGACACTCAAGGCCTGCAACTCAGATACTCTTCTCGCTGAGGTAAGTGCTACTAGAAGTAGAATCTTCCATGATAAAAATTTTATATCACATGAATCAGAAGGTTCGAAAGGAGGGCTTGTTAATGACTGAAGTACCAAAGTCAAATCCCAGGGTTCCACAGGGGGCTTGACAGGAGGTTTAACGTGTAATACTCCTTTCAAAAAGGTTTTGCACAGACAGTGTGACATAACAGAAGAATTATCAAATCCATTATGAAAATTTGCGATAGCTGCTAAATGCACAGCAACTGTTAATGCTGAGGCTCCTGCATGTAGAAGAGTAGTCAGATACTGTAGGATCTTCTCAATAGGCATAGAGAAAGGGTCTATGTCCTGATCTTTGGCCTAAGTAGAGAACCTAGCCCATTTACTAAAATATATTTTTCTGGTGGAAGGTTTATGTGAAGGCAGAAGAATCTCACGGACGGGAGATGAAATATCAGGCAGCCTGGCAATCATTGGAAGTGGAGGAACCAAGCTGTGAGCTTGAGGCTGTGGAGATTGGGGTGAATCAGTCCCTGAGGGTGAGATAGCAGACCTTGAGATTGATCCAGGATCCAAGGGCTGTGAATCAAATGAGGCCATAGGAAAGGAAACTAGACTTGATGGGGCCAATAAGGGGCAATGAGGATCACTTTGCTTCCCAACCTTTGAGCTTTCTGGAGGAATTTTGGGATGAGGGGAAATGGGGGAAAGGCATACAGTAGACCTGGGGCCCAATCGTGTGTTAGAGCGTCCCTCGATGGGGGATCAGGGCAAAGTAGCTTCTGCATTTGTTTAGAGGGGAAGCAAACAGATTGCAGCAAGGCCTGCCCCAGCGGTGGAAGATTCGATCCGCTATTACAGGACTGAGGGACCACTCGTGAGGCATCAGGATGTTCCTGCTCAGACTGTCCGCAATAAGGTTGGAACTCCCGGGAATATGCGTTGCTATAAGAAAGCGGTTGGAAGCTATCGCACAGTGCCAAATCCTCATGGTTTCTTGACACAGAGGGTAAGACCTGGTTCTGCCTTGTTTGTTTATATACCAGATGACTGACATGTTGTCCGATTGAACTGCAATGGTCCCGGAAGGGAGGGATGCATGGAACACTGCCCTCAATTCCAGGACATTTATGTGCAAATTGGCCTCCATGGAGGACAAGGTGCCTTGAACCGTCTTTCCCTGGAAAAGCCCCCCCTAACAGGGACGCGTCCATGGTCACCATGGCCCTGGGCTGGGGGAGACAGAACAGTCGACACCAAAGATTTGATTCTGGCTTCATCCACCATAGCATTTCTTTCTTGCAAAGGTTTGTAAGGCATATCATGTAGTCGAGTGGATGGGTTAAGATCGACCATTGTGGCAAAAAGGAGCCACTGTAATATTCTCATGTGCAACCTCGCCAGTGGTACTAGGGTAATGGCAACTGCCATACAGCCTACAAGTTGCAGTACAAGGCGTGCTGGTACAAAGGTCTGTGGAAGGAGGGCTGGGATCTGGTGTCTTATTTTCAAAAGCCTGTGAGGAGGAAGGGAAGCTTGACAGGATGTTGTGTCAAAGATGGCTCCAATAAATTCCAGTGTTTTTGTTGGGGACATTTGAGATTTGTCCTTGTTGATCGTAATCCCCAAGCAGAGAGAGAGGCCTTGTGTGTAAGAGAGGCTACAGATTAGAAAATTCCTGGTCAAGGCGGTAAGGAGCCAATCGTCTGGATATGGAAATACCTGGAATCCTTGTAGTCGAAGATGAGCTACTACTACTGCCATACATTTGGTGAACACTCGGGGGGCTGTCAAGAGACCAAATGGCAGTACCCTGAACTGGTAGTGATTGGCTTCCAGCCAGAAGTGGAGAAATTTCTGAGAGCGCTGATCCATCTTTATGCAGTAATATGCGTCCTGGAGATCTATAAAGCACATCCAGTTGTCCTTCCCTAGAAAAGGGAGAATGGACTGTAACGTGACCATCCGGAATTTTTGAGGTTTCACAAATTTGTTCAATAGGCTGAGATCCAGGATTGCTCTCCAGTCCCGTCTCTTTTGGCACTAAAAAGAACCTTGAGTAAAACCTGGATCCTCTCTGGTCTGGTGGGACTGGTTGGATGACTCTTTTTCTTAGCAGCTTTTCTATTTCTAAGGCTGCTACCTCCCTCTGATTGGGTGGCACATCGGGGATTAATTTGACGGGTCTGGGAGTTAAATCGAATGGGATATGGTAGCCTCTGGATATTATTCTCTGCACCCAAACATTGGTGGTAATAAGTTGCCAGGCTGGTAGGTGCAGAGAAAAACGAACTCCGACTGCTTCCAGAGGAAAGCAATCGAGCCACTGCTCAGCAGCGCTGGTAGGGTAGGCCGGAGAAGGAATCTCTAGTGCCCTGGTTATGCGGACCCCCTCTGCCCCGAAAAGGACATCTTCCAAATGAGTTGCCCCCTCTGCCCCCCGGGGGGGGGGGGTTGCTCACCACGAGTGTCACAAAAAGATCCATGGGACTTTTTGAACCACAATTTACCTCCCCTCTGGTTCCTGGAATAGGACCTCTGGGGGGGGTGGAAAAACGTATGCCCACAGCAGACAAGGTCTTTCTGTATTTCTCACTTCATGCCAGTGTGTCTCGGAGCAAAAAGTGCAGATTCATCGACAGGCGCATTGACAAAGGAAGATTTAAAGGGGTCTGTGAAATCACACAAATGCATCCAAGCATGACGTCTCATGACAATGCCTGATGTAGCAGCTCGAGCTGCCCCCTCGGTGGTGTGAGATATCAAATGCATCGAGAAGTTTGAGAGAGATTCTAGGGTAGCTAGCAGCGAGGCGACATGTCACACAGCTCATCAGGCAGTACCCCCACCAAAGAGGTAGATATTTCAGAAATTAGGTCTCTTTGGAGGCGAATGAAGTGTACCAGATAGTTCAGCGACCGAATCGCAAAGGTCGCTGAAGACAGGTCCGCTTCCCCAGTCTGTCCATGGCCTAAGACTCCCTGTTCTGAGGATGGACAGTGGAACTATCTTCGGCCAGTTCCCTCTTGGTGGACGCTGCCACGACCATGGAATCAACCGTCAACTGTTTGGACCAGTTGGGCTGGTCTTCGGGAGGTGGGTAAAAGTTTGTCCAGCCTCCAGGGGACAGGTTCTACATTGTCCGGGGCCTTCCAGGCATGCTACACAATCAGCTTTACAAGCTCATCTGCAGGTGGGGCCACCCAGGAAGTAGATCGCCGAGCACGAAAGGCCTAAAAAGAACACTGATTCCTCTGAAGAAGGGTTAGAGGACTTCCAGTCTCCCCTCTGCTTGAGAATTTTGAGAATGTCTCCAAATGAGACGTCTTTTGGGGGAGACCGTGGGGACCCTTCTCCTTCATCACAATCAGTGTCCTCAGTGATAGATTCTTCAGGGGAATCAAGGTGCTTCCTCTTGCACTGTTTCTCGCGGGGTGGCTCCCCAGTGGGATCTTCTGAGGAGGACTCCGGAGAAAAGGTTCCCTTCAGGGGGAGGTCTTGTGGCTCCCGTGCCCGGGATCCTAAAGTAGGGGGTTGGGACAGCTGCATGCTAGAGAGGAGTTCTGGTGTCTATGCTATTGGTGCTGACTGTGAGCCTGTGGAGACAAGAACCCTCTCCATCACCTGGGAAACAGGCCTGCCCGAGGAGGGATGGGAGCATGGAACCAAGAAGGACAACCTCAGAACTAGGGTCACACCAAGCCCTGAGGAGCCCGCCTCCAGGTGAGGAGCTGCAAGAGAACCGGAAGTTCTCGAATCTTGAATATCAAATGCATTGAGAAGTTCAAGATAGATTCTAGGGTAGCTAGCTGCGAGGCGACAGTGTCACACACCTCATTAGGCAGTACCCCTGCCAAAGAGGTAGATATTTCAGCAATTAGGTCTCTTTGGAGGTGAATAAAGTGTGCCAGATAGTTCAGCGACCGAATGGCAAAGGTCACTGAAGCACAGGTCCACTTCCCCAGTCTGTCCATGGCCCGAGACTCCCTGTTCAGAGGATGGACAGTGGAACTATCTTCTGCCAGTTCCCTCTTGGTGGCCGCTGCCACGACCATGGAATCAACCGTCAACTGCTTGGACCAGTTGGACTGGTCTTCGGGGGGGGTGGATAAAATTTTGCCCAGCCTCCAGAGGAGAGGTTCTACATTGTCTGGAGCCTTCCAGGCATGCTGCACAATCAGCTTTACAAGCTCATCTGCAGGTGGGATCACCCAGGAAGTGGATCGCCGGGCATGGAAGGCCTGCAAGAACACCGATTCCTCTAAAGGGTTAGAGAACTTCCAGTCTCCCCTCTGCTTTAGAATTTTGAGAATGTCTCTAAATGAGACATCTTCTGGGGGAGACCGTGGGGACCCTTCTCCTTCATCGCAAATGGTGTCCTCGGTGATAGATTCCTCAAAGGAATCAAGGTGCTTCCTCTTGCATCATTTCTTCCAGGGTGGCTCCCCAGTGGGATCTTCTGAGGAGGACTCCGGAGAAAAAGTTCCCTTCAGGAGGAGATCTTGTGGCTCCCATGCCCGGGATCTTACATTAGGGGGTTGGGACAGCTGCATGTTGGAGGGGGGTTCAGGTGTCGATGCCACTGGTGCTGACTGCGAGCCTGTGGAGGCAAGGACCCTCTCCATCACCTGGAAAGCAGGCCTGCCCGAGGAGGGATGGGAGCCCAGAACCAAGAACAAACACCTCGGAACTGGGGTCACACCCCGCCCTGAGGAGCCCGCCTCCAGATGAGGAGCTTCGAGAGGACTGGAAGTTCTCGAAGCCGTGGACATAGACAGTGCCAGCGAAAAAATAGGAGCCACACTAGATACCACGGTGCCAACAGCCCAAACACTGCTCTGAGAGTGCACCGGCTCCAATGGAGTCGATGCAGCAAGGGAGGTCGGTGCCAACAGGGGAAACTCCGCAGTTGGAGCCGAGACAGGGTGGTCATCAGTACCGGGATCTCCGGAGCCTGGGAAGAGGCCAGAGGAGGATAAACTGGTGAGTATGCTGTGAAGGGTTCCGTGCCAAAGGGAACAGAAGGTCTAGCTGGAATGGGCAATCCCCTAGCTGCCAGAAGCTGGTCCACAACCCACACTACATCCTGTTCAGAAAGGCTTCTGGTGGATCTACAGGAGGCTGCTGAAGGAGAGTCAGGTATTTCAAGAAAGGGGCTAAACTGATGCCCTGAAAAAGGGTCGTAAGTTGGAGAATATCTGGTTCTTGGAAGATGTTCAACCTTGGGAACTGAGGTCATAGTCTGTGGAGCCAAATAAGCTATCAGCACCGTGGCCAGGGATGGTGCCGAAGTGGGTATGGTCATCAAAGCTAGTGTTAGGACCAAGGATGGCACTGAAGACGATGATGCCGAAGCTGGAACCGTAATAGGAGTCAACATAAGAGATGGCACCAAGGGAGAAGACACAGAGCCTGGTGCCGAAGATGTCTGCACTGAGGGCGCCAGAGAAGCTCAGTGCCGACTCAGTTCCGTAACGGTTAGGGATGCAGGAACCAAGTGACTCCGTTTCTCTTGTGTTTCTTGGTTTTAGGAGGTGGTGAGACCTCTGACCCAGAGAGAGCCTCCGAAAAAGGCGTTTTGACTAAATCTTTCAAGATTAGGTTGCTTTTGCGCTCTGCTAGAGTGTGATTACTAAAACTAGAGCAGACGTCACATGAAGCATTTATATGGTCCATACCCAAACAATAAACGCACCGAACGTGACCGTCTGAGTTGGGCATTTTTCTCCCACACTTATCGCACAGTTTAAACCCCAATTTAGCTTTTCAGACATAGTGTACTGACAAAAATCTACCAGAAAGGAAACAAGTGAAAGAGAAAGTTTCTTTTTGAGAGATGTAAAAAGGGAAAGAAAAGAGTACCAACGATGGTATCTAGAAATACAAGTGGTAAAAGGAGGGCCTACCAAAAGCAGGAGAAAGGGACAGTACCAACGATGATATAAAGGTAACTACCAAAAGTAGAGAGTAGAAAGTAGAAGCAGTTTACAGGCGAGAGAAGAAATTAGCGAGACTGACTAAAAAGTGCAAAGTTCTGAGAGAAACTACACAAAAATACAGAAATTTTTCACTTAGCTTTGAGAGAGAAGGCTGGGCACGTCTGACGAGGAACGCGACAAATGAGATTTGAAGAGACTATGAGAAGGGCATTATGGGTAGGTCTTAGCTGAGAATGTTTGGCTGGCACAAGCTTGGAAACGGCCGTGTCGGTTCAGAGGACGGAACCGAAGTCCTATCAGTAAGGAATGAATAAAGATTGACATCAGATCTAAATTTTTAGTAATAAGAAGAATAAAGCAAATACTCGCACACCAACACTAAAAGCTAATCAATTTGCAAAGTATGGGAGAACTGTGGAGCTGATGCAGCTTTTCAAGTGCTTTTATCAAAAATTCTTCCAGACACACCCAACTAGGAAAATGTCAGTATGTACATGGCACCATCTACTACTGTAAGCATAACACAACTGCTTCTACATTTTAATGGTACAGTTTTAATCAATATCAACACCAATTTGTTCAACCACTTTATGCAAGTTCCATTTCTTAAGAAAAAAACTTACCCTCCAAAACAACTCTTCTGGCATAACCAAATATTACAGTAACAATGTAAAAAATAAACAGTCGTGTCGCCATCACAGACAATAAAGCAATCGTGTAATGTTACCACGGTCCAGCGCGTCACTTGGATCAACACGCTGTTCGTGCGTATAAATTTTACAGCAATCTCTAAATTAAATTTCCCCATCATTAAGACTGTAAAACTGACTGGAAAAGGAAAATGTTCAGTTAATACAATTCGCCTTAAATGTTTTTGCAACTTCGAGCCTTGACAGTCTGCCAAAATACCTGTTTAACACTCACGTTAAAAAGACAAGATTATGTACGGCAAAACAACTGCCAAAAGAGAAACACTCTTCAAGCGGGCTTTTACAATTATGTCTGAATTCAAATCTTCGTTCAATTTATGTTTTAATCAAGCAAGTCACACAAAAAAACGAAATAGGAACTACACACAAGCAATAATATACTAACATTTGCCTGGACTTCGGCTTCCGAGCAAAACTTAAATAAATGAATAAAACTGGCACCTGGCAATAGCAAAATAAGGTGAACTGTATTAGCCAGCCCACCCTTATTTTGTATTACCTGGCTCCCTCAACAGATCGATATAAAGCACATCTACTTTACACTCTAAAGTTTGAAACGCATTAGCTGTCCAGTTTTCATTCAAAAAAAAAGAAAAATTAATACTGGTGCTCTGCGACAATCCCAGAATGCATAGCACGAAGCCAGCTATAAAACAGCGGTTGAGCCTTCATCTTGGAAAAACGGACAGTCGCACGCCAAGGATGAGCTGTTAGTATTTAATATTACACCTTTGTTGGCACTGTACCGTTGTATATGTGCGAGTAACAGATTCATCTTGCCAGAAGCGGAAAGCAGGTGTTTTACCAACATTATTAAAAGGTGTGCTCAACCCACAACAGTTTGGCAAACTTCCATTAGGCTGACATGGTATAATCGTATTTAAATCAGCTCTTACCTTCACGATTTCTATTACTTCTTGTTCCAAAGCAGGACAGCTGGATGTAGCGGCTGTTATGGTGGTTGTGGTGGAAACTGTAGTGGCTGTGGCAGTGACAGCAACAGCAGTGGCAGGGGCGGCATTGGACGGCATCATATAATGTCAGTTTTGCAAAATAAACATCAGAAATAAAACAAAAAAGAAAATGTGCAGTGTCTGAAGCCGTTATGTCTGTCCCCCTCGGGTCCTCTTCCTACCTGTAAAAAGAAAGTGACAGAGTAAAGTCTCCCTTCACCTGTCCAAAAAGACCCGGCGTTCTAAACACCGTCTTTTTAATAAAAATGCACTAACAAGCAGTATAAGTGTAATTATGAATGTTAAACTTAATATCACTTTGTAATAAAATATCTACAAATATTATATCCACGCTAGTTAAGCTACTAAAGTAAAATACTCTGTAACTACTCGTATGTAACAACTTGACCTTCAACTGTCAAGTTCCCTTTCAGAGAAGATCTCGTACTGGTTAACCTGAGTACTCCCTAGTACAAGAATTATATGTTGCAAATTTTAAGTGCTTCATTTCAACCATTAAAATGCCCCTGTAATTACGATGGGGTATCAAATAGCCTAGGCTGCCCTTTGCCGCCCAGCGCCATATACCCAAGGGCACCTCCGGACTGTTGTGCACATGCTAGACAGCAAAACCTTTGCCCACAAGTGTCTTACTGTACATTAAATACTCATGGACAGCTTGAAAATAAGACAGTGTGCAATATACGGTATAATGTTGTAACTGTACTGTATATAAAGCATAACAGATTGTTGACCTGCGTATGTTTAAAATAAATGTCGTTCAATATGCTAAACACCATCTACCTGCAAGGATTTAGTATCCACTGAGGTGTTTAACCCACTGAACAAGAACAGATGGCATTTTAGCCGCTTCGAAAAATATGCCACACTTTCTTTCTCCTGTTACAGCTTTAACATGGCGGGTTTTGATTTTGAATCACAGCCAGGAGCGAATTTTGCCTTTTTCTGATTTCGCTTCCTAAATGCCGAGGCTTTAATTCTTCTAGAAAAAAAATCTCATCACTAACAAATTATTTTCTTGTTCTCCTTCCTTCCGTTTTCATGTTTTGCTTACCTCACTTTTGGTTTCTACCGAGCAGAATCAATTGCGAGATGCGCATTTCTGCAATTCATTCCCACCTAAGCGAGTACCTTCTGCTGGGAATGTTTCTTCCCTCAGTAAGCTTTTCACCCTGACCCTCTGCGAGAGCTAAACCTGTCTAGACCTTCAAATATTTAGACACAAGTCGGTCTTACATGAGACAGACGCGATGAACTCTCAGAATTGCTTTTTTTCTTCCTCCTCCCCTGCAGTCCTCAAAAAGGGCAGTAACCCTGTTTACAGCCTTGACTGCAATTTAGGATTTTGGTGATCCTAACATTTAGTAATAAAATATGGCACATACTCAGTTTCCAGTATTTTTTTCGGGAGAGAGATGCACTCATTTTAGTGAAGGTGCATTTTTATTCACTTATAAAATTCAAAAACGCATCTCGATTTACTTACTACTCGGCACCCTTACTGTGGCTGTACAATAGTTTTGTCCTTGTTCACAAGAATTGTGAAATGCCCCGACGCCTCAGAGATGTATAAACAACGTACATACAATGGCCAACACTATTTCCACTTGTTATTACCCCCAAATTAGCTTTCCTTTAAAAATTACGAGTATTTCTTAAGAAACTTAAGTCACAGAAAATATAACCGTGGAATTTCGAAAACAGAAGTCAGTTTTAAGATATTTCTAGATACCCATCAAATGTCTTTTCTAAGTTTAAATAATTCTAGTAATTAACGTTTTATATAAACTACTACATTTATGTTGTGTGGGATGAAAACTACAGTTTGCCTTCAACACCATTGTGCATTCAAGAGCTGTTTCCAGTCCAGATGCAAATTTAATGAAATGCTTATCTTAAATATATTTAAATGTTAAGACTGCACTCACCTTTTGCCATCAAAATCAAGCCAGCTTTATTCATGACTGATTATTTTGCAGTCAGGTTGTTCTAGGACTTGCAACTTCTTGCTATCTCATGACTATTTTAAACAGGTGTGTAGTAAAACCAAGTTCCATTTTGAAAATAAAGGTAAAGGGGCAGGGCAGCCTGGTATGTAACACGACTATACAGAACTAGGGTGGCATCCTTTACTGCTCCCCCCTCCAGTCATCCTTTTCCTTTCTACTCCCTTCTCTTCAACTTTAATACCCTTTTCTTAACCCTTTTACAGTTTTTCTATGTCACTCTCTTTCTCTGCCCCCTATACTTCTATCATCTTTCATTTCTATGTATTATATGTATGCCAAAAGACAATTTTCAGGGACAATGATTTATAGTTTAAAAAAATTAACATGTTTTTCATGAGAGGAAATCCATGAATCATACCCGTGATTTTTAAATGTAATTCCCCATCAGTACCACTACTTTATTATCATTTTCTAAACACATGTATGTGTGTGTGTGCGCGTGTGCGTGTGCGTGCGTGTGTGTGTGTGTGTGTGTGTGTGTGTATATACAAAAGTACATCAGATTCTACCAGTAGCAAAATCAATAAACCAAACTGGACGAATTATAACTAGTAAATATGACAAGAAAAACAGGTTACAGTAAATAAGTGATCTGGCCACAAATGCCACATTCTATGAAAATCCTGGTTATTTTCAATATTCAGAAGTCTGAATTTGTAATTTACTGATATTATCCCCAGACAAATGGAAAATCAGTGTCCCTGACTCTTCTGTACTCATGTATTTACATTAAATTTTCTGCCAAAAAGTACTTTTTATACTTTATTATGTTCTCTGACATACTGTGCTTGTTGGGATATGATTGCATAACACAAAAGTCTGAAAACTGACAAAATAGATCAGCACTCTAACCTGATTAGTCAATGTAATGTAATATAACAATAATATAATATAATCATCTGTAGTAGTATACTTCACATGTCTGATATAAATACCTAGTTAATAATTATTTATGCAATTCTATACATTATTTTCAGTACTTACGTATTACCACAACCACATTCCAACTGTGTTTTCACATTCCTGTCTTATCATGAACACTTAATTTTCTGCTCCACGTATTATCGCAACCATATTAAACAGTGTTTGCACAGTCCAGTCTTACCCTAAACAGTTACTTTTCTGCTCCAAATACTTTGAAATGTATATTATTAAACATATCTATTGAAATATTACAAGGAAAACCGTGAGATAGTATGTCATTAAACTGCTTTTTCTATGGATATCTCAAGCAGAGTCCAAGTGTGCGTTCACAGGGCGGTTTGCTCATGAGCACTAGTAAATTATATGGTCCAAAAAGATTGGTATGTATATTATATAAATACAAACATAAAAGGAAAGCCGTGAAATGATGTCGCATTACAATGCCTCTTGTATGGGTGTCCGGGGGGCATGTCCATGGGAAACCATAGCTGTAACGGTCATGCTGAACGCATTCGTACCTGGCAGAGAAATACCCTAGGGGCGCTTCCTGAATGGTGGTGGCATGGCTGCAGGGGTGTCGGTTATATATCTGCACTTAAAAATCAAGGGACAGTTTATAAAAATGAATGTAGTTCACTTGCAAAGCGAACCGAACATTTTTTGTACTGGCATGTATTCAGTGAATAGCACAACTTTAAAGCAAAAGCACAGACCCTTGATAAGTATGAGAACTGGTCCTTGGTTTACTTTTCTGTGAAAAACAACTACTTTGTCACATTTATATGTGAAGTTCTTTTCAAAATGTGGGCTAACTGTACATAACATATATGAAGACGAGAAAGGGTTTGCACTGAGCACAGAATGTGGTTGCGATAATACATAAGTACCTTATTTTCTCTCAAGGAATACTTCATGATGTTGGAATATCCAGTACGTCCTGTCAAAACTATTCCTTTTGCTAATATATGTGTATATACAAATACACACACACACACACACACACACACACACACACACACACACACACACACACACACAATCTATCTATAAATAAAAACATGCATAAGCATGTGCATGCACACGCACACACACATACAGGCATCATGTGTCTACACATTACCTACATGTGACATGTAACTTTCTTCTGTTCTTAAAAAGATCATTTAAACAACCCTTTTGGTAATGTATTTGGATTTTGTGCTTAATTTTTCCTACAGATACTAGGAATGAGTCTGCAGCATTATTTCTGTTTCACACATATTTAGTCTCACTTGTTAAACACATTTTATCAAGAGACAGTTCTGTCTTTTAAATGTAGCATGCATAATTCAAAAATGCCAAGTCCTGACTTCCAGTTCTCTCACTGTAAAATTTCTTTTGAAAGAAACAGCAGCAAAGTGAAAAAAACCCAGATAACCTGAATTTACTGCATAACAGAAATCAGGTTTCAGGATGGAGTGAGCTGAAAACTGTGGTTGTTGTTGGAATAAAGGGATGAAGACCGGCACTAATGTATTTGTGATTATACAATGAGATCTGCATTCTGGCTGACTGGCTTGACTTTTTTATTGTGTTATGTATTTGCATGCTCTTGGATTCACACAGGTAAAGCTTACAGCATCCATCACTTTGAAAAAAAAAATGTATATTACCTTTGCACATCTCACACCGATCTTGTCTGCAGTTGTGCAGTGTTTTATAAATCACTGCCTGCACACATTTTGATGGTAACTTAGATATTCCAGTTGTAATGTTTTGTTTCTTGATAAGGGGTGCACACACACACACACACACACACACACACACACACACACACACACACACACACACACACACACACACACACACACACGTATATGTGTGTATGTGTGTGTGCACTCGCGCGCATACATCTACGTTTATTTACTTACTTAACATTTGTTTACTGGAAATGTCTGATTTGGAAAGAGCCAATTTCATTGAAGGTCCACGGAGAAACACTCCAGATGCATGTATTTGTAATGCATGCATGAACATGTTCATAAATGTTTACTTATAGTTTGTTAACCAAGTAAGTGGACTGGCTCAGGGTGTGAATGAGGTTACTTTTTAGCCACAACCCAGGACATACAGCAAAAATACATAAACACTACTGCATTCTTCTACTTATAACAACATTTTGTATTCTAATATCTGTTTTACTTACTTTATTGGCATAACTAACCTGATTTGTGGTTAAAACAGGTCCTCACTTGTTCTTTGCTACTTCTTTGGTGAGCCAAATAAAGTAAAGAATAACTTACTTTGTTGGTTTTGATGCTGTCTGTATTTTTTTACATACAGCTTCATTTGTGTACCTTTGGGATACATGAAATTTGCTGGAGACATTACGTGTATGTGTTCGTATACATACTATAATATATATATGTTTGCATATGTATATGTGTAGGTGGGGGGCTACTTACTGAAATGTAGGCATTCAAAATGCTGAATGCCTTCAAGGCAGAATCTCAAATATCGGTCTTCTCCTTTAAATTTCTTTTTTTGAACTTATATATACCAATTACAAGACTGCCATGCATCACAGAAAAGTTACTATTTTGAGAAATGGCCATCTTGAACTTAGTATATGCAAGTTCATTCTTTTGGCCATTCAATGATACTTAGGCAGTTATGATTTAGCATAGTCATTACTGCTGGGGTTTCATCATGAGGGCACAAATGCACACATGACTGAACAGCAAATTCATTAACAGAGGTGGCTCCCTTGGAGAGCATTTATATTCCTTATGAAGCATTAACCTTGGCGTTGACTACACAAAACAGGAACACATCTTCCAGTTCTCATCACATAACTAGTTCGGGGAAACTGGCTAACAAACTTTTCTAATTTCTATTCTCTCCCCTACTAAGATTGCTCAGCATTTCCCTTTCTTTCGCTGCCATCTATTTAAATTCCTCTCCCTTTTTTAAATCACATTTGTCTTACTCCCAAATCAAGTTGTTGTCAACTCTGAAATGAACTACTAGCATCTGTAAATGCGTAAATGCAATATACTTTCTGTCTGCATTTTGTTGCTTCAGTTTTAAATTATGCTTCTTTTTATAAGCATGCTCTTTCAGTTTATTGCTTGTACTTTAATACTATACTACATATACCATGTGTATGCTTTTCTTAAATATGCTACTTCATGTTACATCTTGTGTTTATCATTTTGTTTTATACATGGCTACTTACCACGTTTTCTGACTGCACAAGGTTATATATACATGCTCAGTCAGAACATATACTAAATATGTTCTGGGTGTCTGAGATGTAACAAATGAAAAACCTGACACTGTGAGTTCTGCAGACATGCTTTGAGTGAGATCCCATACACCACAGTAATAGATATTACATTGATGATACCCCATGCCCCAATATATTTCATTCACACTTTTTTTTTTAATTTTTCTTTATCGTCTTGTTTTCCATTAATTTCAGTTTTCAGTATTTTTGATGTAGGTATACAACAGTGTCACTGCAATAGTATTCTTGGGTTTTCTGAATGGAATGGGTAAAAGTGATTACCACGTTATGTTAACGTTCACTTTCAGTCTGTTTCAGGAGAGTTGCATAGAATATTTCCCTGAGGCAAGACTTCAAAATATTTGGAGTTATTTTTACATGTGTTGGTATCTGTGTTATTGGATTGCTTTAGTTGTAATTAATATTAGTACATTTTATTTTACTTCTAATGTGTTTTTTTTTAACATTTGTTTTTCCTGATTCTGATAGGCTGATTTTTTACATTGTTTTAAACATTATTTTTCTTGCAGCTTTTCTTGCTATTTCAGGTTTTTTGGTACATATTTATGTAGAACATTAAGTTGGTTGGCTTGTAATGTGTTTTTTTGAATTACTGTACATTTTATTAGTTTACTGTCTTTTTGTCACTGAAGAGAACAGAACAGCGGGCCTGATTTTTTTTTACTTTATTATACTACTTTATGTTTTTGTTTTGTGGTGAAATTTATTTATTTTATTTATTGACCAGGAAAGTCTGACTAGGGCAGAACCTAATTTCAGAACAGGCCCGGGGAGTAATGCCCCAGACTCATGTCTTTGGAATGTGGGAGAAAACCATAGTACCTTGAGAAAACTCACACAAATGCAGGGATGACATGCAGACTCTGCACAGAAGGCACCTCAGCCAAGAATCAAACAGGAGAACCTCTTGCTGTGAGGCAACATCATTAACCGCTGCGTCAGTGCTTTGGGATGTTGTGTGGTTGAGCTACATTTTTGGTTAATGTTTTATGTTTACTTTGATCTTTTTGTTATATGTTCCTTATACAGTCTCAATGCAGAAATAGACCTGGCTTACTTTGTTTACTTTTTTAGGATGCTATGACACAGCTAAACAAATTTGTGAATGACGTAAGCATTTACACTTTGTTTTAGAAATGTGCTTGTGTTCCCCCCCCCCCTTGGGGACCCAAGGGGAGGATAAATAGGCATACACACAAGCAAATACAAACTCACTCACACACACACACACACACACACACACACACACACACACACACACACACACGTCATACATAGACCAGTTACATTATTTGTGTTGGTCACTCCATAATACTGCCTTTGCAGCTATAGCACTGTATCAGAATAAATGTGCAAACATGCATGGCTGGGTTGTACTGACACCAAATTAGCCTATTACAAGAGGCTAACTTGCCAGAACTCCAAAATGTATAGTCATTATTTATAATGCAATGCACTGCTGAGATGGAAACATCTGAGGACCTTTTTGTCCATGGGCCTCCCCTGGCAAGAGGTTTAGCTAAATGCAGTTGGACTTTTATGGTATAAAGAAAGGTTAAATAAATAAATAAGAAACTTAATTTGAAGACTGATAGAGAGGCACTCTGTTTTCTTTTGCTTCTCTTGCTCTCATGGGGTTATGATTGGTTGCTAATACAGTTACTAGAAATTGTGAAACAGTTCAGACAGTATGAAAAATACTACAAGCATAAAAAATAGATAAAGTAACTCATAATCACCAAGACTTGTGATAGAATGCTACCAATCTAACAGTATGGCACAGCAATGCTTGCTGCAGTCAAAGGAGGAAAGTGTTAGGAGGTAGAAGTGGACAGAAAAAATATTCACTTGGCTGAAAGTAGGAAAACAGAAATAGTTTGACTCTTAAATGTAATGGAGGGTATCACAGTTTCAAAGCCATGCATAAATGTGGTGGTGGGTGGGGCAAGAACAGACAAAGTTAGAACATGGGTGGACTAGATTAGAAAGGAGTTTGGCAAGAATGTATTACAGAAAACTGAACAAACTGTGGGGTTTCCATGTTTTCCTACATCCCCTTGGGTATCTGTAATCTCACATGCCAAAACATGAAGCGTAATGACAACACTAAATTATCCCTATATGTAAGCCTTTTTGTTGCTCTTGTGGTCTGCAATATGGCTGGAAAAGATGTGCATGTATTAGTCATTTGGTGAGTTGAACAAAACATTAAATAATAATAAACTTTCAGAAATGGTTATAAGTGGATAGTGTGTGAGCTGTATAATTTATAAGGAATTAAGAAGGAAAGGCATGAGGTTACTGCTATTGTTTTTGGGCATTCTCTTGAAGTTCGCCAATTTTATTTATTTTTGTGGAAGCATGTTGCATGTAACCAGGTATGAGAACTAACTGGGTAAGGAAGTGCAACCATTCAGAGCATATGCAGGCAATGACTGCAAGCCCATGAAGGAAGAAAGGGTTAATATGTAATGATAATGTATAATGGAAGCTTGACATTTGTTATGCTCTTTTTGGCTCCCAAGTATACCCATAACTGTTAAGTGTGGCCTCACAGACTCATTTGCCCAGTGCATCCAGGCATCCAAGGATACTGGGCATCAGAGGTGAAACCCAGGGACTGACTGTGATGAGTCAGAAGATTTTACCAGGTTTCTTGTTTCAAAATGAGCCTTCTTCTTAGCAACATGTTTTTGATGCAATCTGCAACATCTCCCGAAGACACTGGAGTTTGCAGAGTACTTAACTTACAAAAAATTGAAGCATCTACAGAACCGTCTTCCACTCCACATAAAGCAAATTAATTCACTCTCATATGCAAAATATAAGGGCTAAAACTGCCATGGAAATGTAAGGCTAGGCATATTCAGATCCTCACAGTTCAACAGCATAGAAAGTACCAATGAACTATATATATCTAGATCTATATGGGTCTACTTCAAACGATCAAAGTTGAACATCGAACCATACATTGTCGAAGATGAGATGATCAATATTCTATAATACTGAACATTAAAGGAGAATAAATTGGAAAAGGGAAAAACTCTTCTGTTAAGTTTCTGTAGGGGGGTCTGCACCCCCCCAAACCCCCTGCTACTTAAACACACCAACACCAAGACTGTACTACAGTGAACAGAACAGTAAATTTCCCATTCTGTGCTGTATGATAATGTTCTCTTCACTGCATTGAGATCTTGGAGTTGGTATATTTAAGTAGCAGGGTTTGTGGGGGTGCAGGGGGGCTTGCCCCCTGCAAAAACATATTAGAAAACTTTTTATCTTTTTTTAAATTTATTCTCCTTTAATGTTTGATATTGTAGAACATTGATCATCTCATCTTCGACAATGTGTGGTTCGATGTTCTGCAAAAGTAGACCCATATATACAGTGGATATAAAACGTTTACACACCCCTGTTAAAATGCCAGGTTTTTGTGATATAAAAATGGCACCACAATAAATCATTTCAAAACTTTTCCCACCTTTAATGTGACCTATAACCTGTACAATTCAATTGAAAAACAAACAAATCTGTTAGAGGAAAAAAATTAAAAAACATCGAATAAGCTGGTTGCATAAGTGTGCACACCCTTAAACTAATACTTTGTTGAAGCACCTTTTGATTTAATTACAGCATTCAGTCTTCTTGGGTAGGAGTCTATCAGCATGGCACATCTTGACTTGGCAATATTTGCCCACTCTTCCCTGCAAAAGTGCTCCAAATCTGTCAGATTACGAGGGCATCTCTTGTGCACAGCCCTCTTCAGGTCACTCCACAGATTTTCTATTGGATTTAGGACCGGGCTCTGGCTGGCCATTCCAAAACTTTAATTTTCTTCTGGTGAAACCATTCTTTTGTTGATTTGGATGTATGCTTGGGGTTATTGTTGTGATGAAAGGTCAAATTCCTCTTCATCTTCAGCATTCTAGCAGATATCTGAAGGTTCTGGGCCAAAAGTGACTGGTATTTGGAAATGTTCATAATTCCTTCCACCTTGACTAAAGCCCAAGTTCCAGCTGAAGAAAAGCAACCCCAAAGCATGATACAGCCACCACCATGCTTCACCGTGGAGATGGTGTTCTTTTGGTGATGTGAAGTGTTGTTTTTGCACCAAACTTACCTTTTGGAATTGTGGCCAAAAAGTTCAACCTTAGTCTCATCAGACCATAACACATTTTCCCACAAGCTGTTGGGACACTTGATGTATTGTTCTGCAAATTTTAGCCGGACCTGGATGTTTTTCCATGTAAGAAAATGCTTCCGTCTTGCAATCCTTCCCCACAGCCCAGACATATGGAGAATACAGGAGATTGTTGTCACTTAGTACACAACCAATACGTGCCAGAAATTCCTGCAGCTCCTTCAGTGCTGCTGTAGGTCTCTTGGCAGCCTCCCTGACCAGTTTTCTTCTTGTCTTTTCATCAATTTTGGAGGTAAGTCCAGTTCTTTGCAGCGTCACTGTTGTCTCACATTTTCTCCACTTTTTGATGACTGTCTTCACTGTGTTCCATGGTATTACGATGCTGTGGAAATTTTTTTATACCATTCTCCTGACTGATACCTTTCAACAATGAGATCTCTTTGATGCTTTGTAAGCTCTCTGCCAACCATGGCTTTTTCTGTAGCAGGCAACTGAGTAAATGTCAGGAAAATCCTATTAGAACAGCTGAACTTTATTTGGGGTTAATTAGAGTCTCTTTAACTGATGGCAGGTGTGTACCCAAGAAGACTGAATTATGTAATTAAATCAAAAGGTGCTTCAAAAAAATATTAGTTTAAGGGTGTACACACTTATGCAACCAGATTATTTTACATTTTTTATTTTTTATATCTTTTCCCCTAACAGATTTGTTTGTTTTTCAATTGAATTGTACAGGTTATAGGTCACATTAAAAGTGAGAAAAGTTTTGAAATTATTTATTGTGGTCTCATTTTTTATATCACAATAACCTGACAATATATATATATATATATATATATATATATATATGGGGTCCCATGAACTTTGTTGACTGGTACTTTGGTCAACTAAACAGATGGTCGACAGGCATGCAAGACTGACTTTCCCCTGGTAGGGAAATATACCCTTTTCCCTGGGGATTGTGCGATCTCTGAGTTGGAATACATAATTAGCAGGGGGGTGTGGGTGGTGAAGAGGGGGCTTGCCCCCATGCAAAATAATGCTTTCTTTGTGTTTTTTTTTTAAGCTTTTAAGTTTTGCATGTGTCAACATTAATTCTCTGTGCATGTGTGGTAGCATGTTGACATGCATAGCAGCAATTAATTTTGTTTTAACACTATGCACTTCGACATAAATGGTATACAAACAAATGTAAGTAGACCTATATATATATATATATATATATATATATATATATATATATATGTGTGTGTGTGTGTGTGTGTGTGTGTGTGTGTGTTTTCTAATTAATTTAAAGTTTATTAACCAAGGTAGGGCACTGATCAAACTAAACCATTTTCAGGCAGAAATATATCCAAAGAAACAATAAACTGTAGTCAATATCATTGCAACAGTGGTAATGTAAAAGCACATATGCAAGCAGATATCAGGATAATACATAGCACTATGAACACAATGTGACACAAAAATTCAGTCAGTAAAAGCTGAAGTAATAATACCTCTGCACTATCATGACATCATAGAGTATAACATTTGTACGGAAAATATGCATACAAAGTATTTGCAACGCATACTGTTGTTGAGCATGGAAAGTGAAGGGCTATAAGACATGAGTAAAAAGAGGAGAAGAAGAACAAGGAGAAGGAGGAAGACAGAAAAAAAAAAGTGGTGGGGGGAGAGACAAGGAGGAAATGTGATCTCTCTCCTATCTAGTTTATTGAGACCCGGGCAGTACTACAGGAGTTTGAGAATATGCACTGACCTGAAGAAGCATCAGATAGAAACTGGGTCTCGGTGGCCCAAAAAACAGGTCCTTTATAATGTGCCTGAGCAAATCAAACAGACCCTGAAGGAGAAACTACAGGAAATATTGGATCTGGAGTTAATTCACAAATCCAATAGTTTACTTCTGTTTTAACATGTCTTATGACAAAATATAAACTACTAAATAAACACATGGGTTATGGCTTTAGTTATGATATAGGTTCATAGGTTCCTAGGTAGGTACTAGGCTATTGGCCCTAGGGCCTATATAAGCCTAGCCAAAAAGGTACCCTGGCTTTCGCCACCCAAGAAAATTATTTTCCTGTGCCCCTATCAAGCAGAACCACAGAAGTGATCCCCGGGGTGAATTTCCTATTACCCATGCAATCATCAAGATTTTTCTTGAAGAGTGCTAATGAGGAACTCTGTTTGACATAGATAGGTAGTCTGTTCCAGAGTGTGGGAAGTCTCTGGGACAGGAATCTATCCCTCCAGCATGTTCTGTTTATTGTGGTGACAAGGTTTAGATCCCTAGAGTGTGTAGCTCAGAGGGATTGGGATTTCTTTACGTGGAGCATGGCCAACAGCTCTGGGTTTGACATAGCTTTGTATGTTAGGCAGAGCTCGCCTCTGAGTAGGTGATATGCGACAGAGTAAAGCTGGGGTTTTTTGAGACGGTCTGCGTAGGGCATCTGTTTGAGGCCGGTAATCCTCTTTGTGAGGTATTTCTGTGGCCTTTCCAGTTGTTGTACATGTCCTGTGAGGTACATACCTAAAGGGGTGTTGTACTCTATAATGGGTCTAATGAGTGATGAGTATAGGGGAACAATTACCTCTTTTTTCCTGGATGAGAAACCTTTTGTGATGAGGTGTGCCAAGTAGAAGGATTTCCTGACTACTGTGGCGATGTGATTATCAAAGGAGAGACTACTGTCCACCTGTGTCCCAAGGTCTTTTATCACACTTTTGGTGTTAAGTAGACTACCACCTATGTGGTAGTTCATGGGTACAGAGTTTTTACCAAAAGGGATGACAATGCACTTTTTGGCATTGAGCTTGAGGCCATGGCTTTGACACCAAGCATCTGTCTCAGCGAGGCCCTTTTGTAGGATGTCCACATTGTTAGGAGATTTGATTATGGCTCCTAGTTTGCAGTCATCTCCAAACTTTGTTAGCCAAAGACCTTCTGTGTTAGCCTGAACTTCAGAGAAGTAGATACCAAACTGGGCAGGACCTATGACTGAACCCTGTGGTACTCCACTTGTCATTGGTCTGAAGTTGGATTTAGAGTCTGCTACTTTCACAGTGTGTGTTCGGTCAGTGGGCCAGTTGGCAACCCATCTTGTTTGCTGTAAAACTCATTTGTAACCTCCCTAAAGGTACAAGACAAAAAGAGGAGGCCATGTGCCCAAAAAGATGAATTCCCTAAGCAGCAGAGGGTTTGTGAACCTGTAGGATGTGAGAAGCCTGTACGATAAGAGAGTTCAGTCTTTATAATGTTAGTATGGCTGTCTGAGTGACCATATTTAAATGGTAACTAATAAAGTCTAGCACTTGAAAGTACAGTTTTGTACCTACCATAAATGTAGATGTTCGAGTGCTAATACAGCTGCAGTCATAACATATGGGTTCTCCTGCCGTCAGGCGGGTCCTCGGTCGGCCGAATTTCAAAGTCTAGGTCCGGCGTTGGTTGTCGTCGCCTCTTCCCTGACGTCAGTGCGACAGGGGTATAAAAGAACCAGCCGACGCCATTTTCTTCAGTTTTTCTTGCCCCAGATGTCAGGTGCCCCCAGAAGGAAGGCAATACATAAATTTGTGTAATAAAGCAATGCCATATAAACAAAATACAGTAGTTGCAAGCAAATACACCATAAATGAATACCCCAATCAGGTTGTATGAGGAAGTGTTAGCCAAAAGGCCTGTCCCAAGAGGGGAAGGAGGGAGGGAAACCTGGACTGCAGCTGTATTAGCACTCGAACATCTACATTTATGGTAGGTACAAAACTGTACTATGTTCATCGTGCATACAGCTGCAGTCATAACATATGGGTAGAATCCCAAATCTAAGAAAGGGGTGGTAGACACTAGGTGGAACTAGGAGGAGCCAGGATGCCCTGCAAGACTGCAGTGGCAAAGCCTGCTCTAGTTTTGGAGTATAATGGTAGGTGGTAGTGCTTGGAGAAGGTATGTACAGAACTCTAAGTGGCTGCTTCCAAAATATCTTTGGTAGGAACTCCTCTGAGGAAAGCTGCAGAGTTAGCTGTGGCCCTTGTGGAGTGAGATCTGATGCCTGCAGGTACAGTTTTACCATGAAAAGAGTAACAAAAGCGTATGCAGTGGGCTATCCATTTTGAAATTGTCTGTTTTGAAAGTGGCTTCCCTTGAGCTCCTATAGCATAGGACACAAAGAGCTGTTCTGATTTTCTGAAAGGCTTTGTTCTGTCCAAATAATAACGCAGCTGTCTGTGGATGTCCAAGGAATGTAGTAGTCTCTCCCCTTTGTTTTGAGGATTAGGGTAAAAGGTAGGTAAGTGTATAGCCTGATTCAAAGCTACCCTGGATACCACCTTTGGCATAAAGGACGGGTTGGTTCGTAAGGAAACTCTGTCCTGATGGAAGATGATAAAAGGCTGCACAGCCATGAGGGCTTGTAGTTCCGATACCCTACGAGCTGAGGTGATAGCCAGAAGGAAAGCTGTTTTCCAGGACAAATATTGCAAATCTGTTGAGGCAGCTGGCTCAAAAGGAGGCAAGGTCAGCTTTTCTAGAATGAAATTGAGGTCCCAAGCAGGTATTGGTTGTTTCCTTGGGGGTTTTATATTCTTAGCCCCTCTGAGGAACTGTCTTAAGAGGGGGTGAGAGAATAAAGGAGGATCAGTGTTGTATTCTGCAGAAATGGCTGAGGCATGGATTTTGATGGAGGAGAATGAAAGTCCACTGCTTAGCAGCTCAGCTAGATACTGTAATATTTGAGGTAAATTCAGTTTTCCAGGATTCTGGCCCTTTTTCTCATTCCAGGCACAAAACCGTTTCCATTTTGCGGAGTAAGCATTTCTAGTAGATGGCCTTCTGGCCTCCAAAATGACATCCTGCACCTCCTTGGAGAGTAGTGTCTGTTGTGATGTTAAGGAATCTTCCATGCGGCCAGATTGAGTGTTTTCAGCTGACTGTGAAGAGTTTTGAAGCTGTGCTGAGTCAGAAGAAGAGGCATTAGAGGTAGGGTCCATGGGGGGGAATGCGTCAGGATCCACAGGAGTGGGTACCAGTGCTGTCTTGGCCAGTCTGGAGCAATGAGAATCATCTTTGGTCTGTCTGCTCTGGTTTTTAATAGAACTTTGGGCAGCAGAGGAAGAGGTGGAAAGGCATAAACTGTCATTGTTGTCCAAATGAAAGAGAGAGCGTCCACTCTCCAGGCCTTTAGATGAAAAGTCCTTGAGCAGAATTTTGTCAATTGGTGATTTTTGTGGGAGGCAAAGAGATCTATGTCTGGCCATCCCCATGCTTGAATTATCTCTGTAAAAACTTGAGGATGCAACTTCCATTCGTGTGGATCTGTCATATTTCTGCTTAGGTTGTCTGCCAGCGTGTTTTCCTTGCCTGGCAAGTACTGTGCTTGAAGTTCGATTTGTAATTCCAGAGCCATGTTCCAAAGTGACATGGCCCGCCTGCATAGGGGGTATGAATGGGTTCCTCCCTGTTTGTTTATGTACCACATTACAGTGGTGTTGTCTGTCCTTATCAATAGTTGACCTGGATGCAGAAGGTCTTTGAAAGCTATAATAGCATTTATTACTGCTAGCATTTCTTTTTGATTGATGTGAAGGTGCTTTTCTTTTTGGGACCATTTGCCCTGAATGCACCGATCTGTCATGTGCGCCCCCCATGCGTAGTCCGAGGCGTCTGTTGTGATGACTTGATTTGCTTGAGGCTTGCAGAATGGGAGACCTGTGTTTGTTTGGCATGCTTGAGCCCACCACATAAATTCCTTTTGAAGACATGGAATTAGTGGTATTATTGTTTCCAAACTGTGGCTGTGTTGAGACCATAGGTTTTTCAGGTACCATTGAACTTTTCCTCATATGCAGCTTTGCACATGGGATTAGTAGGATGCAAGATGCCATGAATCCCAGAGCCTGCAGGATTTTCCTTGCAGTCAGCCTGGTGAAATTTGCTAGTGTTCTGAAGTATTGAGTTAGTTGCCCCTGCTTCTCTGGCGTGAGGTAGGCCATCTGGTTGTTTGTGTCCAAGTTGGCACCCAGGAAAATTATTTTCTGAGAGGGTATTAACCTTGATTTCTTTTTGTTGACTGTGTATCCCAGAGAATTCAACAACATTATTACAAAAGCCAGATGTTTCAGAAGTATGTGCTTGCTGTCCGCTTGGATCAGGCAGTCGTCCAAATATGGGTATATTTGTATCCCTTGAAGTCTGCAGTAGGCAATTACTGATGCCAGGAATTTTGTGAATACTCTGGGCGCAGTAGATAAGCCAAAGGGCAATGCAGAGAATTGATAATGGGTTGAACCTGCAAGAAGTCTGAGGTATCTTCTGCAATTTTGTCTGATTGGGACATGCAGGTATGCCTCCTTGAGGTCCAATGTTACCAGCCAAGACTCCTTGCCCAGCATGGGAAGAAGCTGCTGTAATGTGAGCATCTTGAATTTTGGTACGAGTAAATATGTGTTTAGGATGGATAGGTCCAAAATAGGTCTCCAATCTTTTCCCTTCCTTGGTACCAGGAATAGTCTGGAATAAAAACCTTGACCTTGTTCTTGAGTAGGAACCTCTTGAATAGCTTTCATGTCGATGAGATCTGAAATTTGTCTTTGTGCCTCTGCCCTTTGATTGTGTGGCAGGTTTGGCATGCCTCTCATTTTTGGAATGGTGTGAAAATGGAATCTGTAGCCTCTGTTTATAATGTTCAGGATCCATTTGTCTTTTGTGACAATATGCCAATTTTTTGAAAATAGTGCCAGTTTTCCGCCTAAGGGTGCTGCCATTTGAGCCTTGCTTGGCATGCAAAGGGGAAAGTCATTGAGCTTGCTTTCTGAATGGCTGCGAACTATCCTCACCACCTCTTTGGGTAGGAGCTTGCCATTGTCTGCCTCTAAACGATCCTTGAGATTGCCCTCTGCCCCTCGGGCACCTGTATCTACCTCTTTGGGGTCTGTCCGTGGCTGGAAAGGACCAATTTTTGGAAGGCCAATTTCTACTGAAACGAGGAGGTTGTACCTGTAGGAAATCTTTCACTGTTTGCATTGATTTAGCCTTTTCCTCCATTTTCTTTAATACCTCCTCAGCTTTAACACCAAATAATATATCCTTTTGTAGAGGGGCATCTAGTAATTTAGCTTTGACATGATCTGGTAAGGTTTGCTCCTTGAGCCAGGCATGTCTACGTATGACTGATCCTGTAACAGCAGCTCTACATGAGGCCTCTAGAGCATCAAAACCACATTGCAAGGTATGTTTACCCACTTGTTCTGCACTATGCATCAAATCCTGCAACTCCTTCAAGTCTGGTTGTTCAGGTTGTGACATTTTACTTCTCAATTGTGATAACAGAAACTGTTGGTACTTTAGCATATGGAACTGGCAGTTTAATGCCCTCATGGTTAAGGTGGCCGAGGTGTATACCTTTTTTCCCCACCTTTCTAAGGATCTGGAATCTCTCTCGGAAGGTAATGGATGTTTAGCAGTGGAGGCCTTAATTCCCTTGGGGTCCTGTGAGATAGTTTCTGGGTCAGCCGCATGGCTTTTGTACAAAAATTGGTGTGAGTCAGGAACCCGGTAGTACCTGTCAGGCTTGACTGGGGCTGGAGGTAAGGAATCCGGGTTAAGGCAGGCCTCCGAGTACACATCATCTAGTATGTCTAAGACAGGAGGTATAGCCAGAGGCCTGTGCTGAAGTAGCAAGAGAAAATCCCTAAGCCTTTTCCTGGAATCTGAGTACTCTTGGCCTTCCCAGTGGAAGTGTTCCCTTAAGGTATGCAACGTTTCCCCAAATGAGTAATCCTCTGGGGGGGAGACAGAGGGAATGGACTCCTCTGCATCAGAATCTTCAAAAGGGGAGTAAGAATGTTCCTGTTCATCAGAGTGCTCTGAAATAATGGAGGCCTGGTCAGAGGAGGGGGATTCTTCCTCCACTTTGGGCCTTTTGTCCGGGGGGGGGGGGGTTGAGAACCCCTGATAAGAGTAATTAAATCCTCAGCCATTTTAAGCATCTGTTTTTTAGGCATGGGGCCTGGAGAAGGGCCCTGTGTAGCTTGTCTCTTAGAATGCATGGCTGCTTTAGACTTAGTGAAAGCCTTGATGGAAAAAGAAGAGGAAGGTCTGAAGACACCTTGAGAGGAGGCAGACCTCTCTACATTTTGAGATTCACCACCAAAAGTGGCTTCGGTATCTGTAGTCTGGGTGTGGGCCGAGGAGCCTGCGACCTCGGGCACAGAAGACACCGCCAATGAAGTGTCGTCGGTAGGCAGGGGCTGCGTAGGCACCTCACTGAGAACCAGACCACCTGTAGTGGGCTTTGGCGTGGTGTCGGTAGAGGCCGTGGACCTCGTGTGTCGGTCCTTATCTTTGCGTTTTTTATACAAAACTGGAGTTGGAGTATCCGACGACATAATATAGTTAAATTTTTTGCCAAAATAGTGCTGGGCGAACTCCGCCCGATGCTTAATGGTGCGTTTGTTGAATGTAGCACAAAAACGACAGACCGAGACATCATGGTCTGGGCCTAAGCAAGGAATGCAGAGGGAATGAAAATCCTTATGCGGTATTTGCTTCCCACATGAAATACAATTATTAACTTTGTCTGACATTGGTCTGAGGCAAGAAAAGTTTCCCCAATGGGGTACTTAGCTTTTAAGAAGACTTTGGTTGCAAAATTTACGTAATTTCAGGAGCTGGCCGACCGGCACTTGCGAACTGCTTCTGCTTCGGGCACCGCGCGGCAAGAAAGACTGAAGAAAATGGCGTCGGCTGGTTCTTTTATACCCCTGTCGCACTGACGTCAGGGAAGAGGCGACGACAACCGACGCCGGACGTAGACTTTGGAATTCGGCCGACCGAGGACCCGCCTAATGGCAGGAGAACCCATATGTTATGACTGCAGCTGTATGCACGATGAACATCTGGTTCCACACTGGACATTTCGTAATTCAGTATTATGGCCAAGGAACGTCACAGCTGGAATAAGGAATCTCAGGCTTTGATTAGGGATGCTTTTGTGAAAGTGGTCTGAAGCCAATCATCCAAGTAAAGGAACACCTGGAACCTCTGCAGCCTGAGCCAGGCTGCCACTACTGACATGCATTTGATGAACACCCAGCGACCTGTGGTGAGACCAAAGGGCACAGCCCGAAACTGGTAGTGATTAGCCCCTGGCCAAAAGCTCAGAAACCTCTTGGAGTACCTTGTTATCTTTATGTGACGGCAGGCATCATTCGGATCCACAGAGCACATCCAGTTGTCCTTCCTCAGGAAAGGCAGAATGGACTGCATCATAACCATCCAGAATTTGGTCTGTTTGACAAAACGACTCGGCTTGCTGAGATCAAGAATGGTCTGATGTTCTTGCTTTTCTTTGGATCCAAAAAGAATCCAGAATAGAGCCTAGATCCTGACTGGTCTGGTGGGTCTCTTGGATGACTTGCCTGACAAGCAGTTTTTGAATTTCCACTGATGTGCCCCTTTTCTAGTAGGGGTGTACATCGATGGGATTTTTGGAGTATGCAAAAAAGGGGATTGTATAACTTCTGGACATGACTCTCAACATTCATACATCTGAGGTGATGGCCTACCAAACTCCTGAGCACAGAACTAAGCAACCCTCAATTGCCTCCAGAGCTTAACATCCAAACAACCCTTCAAGGGCACTGGAAGGGTCTTCCCGAGAAAGCCCTGCAGAAGCCATGGGTCTGTGGACCATCTCTGCTGTTTAGGAGGTGTCCATTATGGTTGCCCACCCCCCACCATGAGAATAATTTTCACTAGGAGTGTCCTGGAAATGTCACTGCACTTTATGAAAAAAGAGGCACTTCCACCCTTCTGATTCCTGCACCAGGGCCACTGCGGGGTTGAAAAATGAACTCTGATGGCAGACATTGTCTTTCCATCTTGTTCTCACCCAGTCAGCATTTCTTTGAACGTTTGACCAAAAAAGGAAGAACCATCAAAAGGAGCATTAAAAAAAGATGTCTTAATACATTCCGCAAAATTATATAACAATGCCAGTGCCCACTGCACAGGATGTCCCATCACCCATTTTGGACAACAGCTTCATGAAGATGTTGGATACGGGCTGCATAGTAAAGAGTTGAGCCTCCAGAGTCTTCTGAGCCTCTGGAGGCTGCTAAGTCTTCACAAACATTGACACTTGAATGACTATATCTCCCTGAAGCTTTGTCAGACGGGCAAGATATTCAGCACACCCAAAGGGAAGGAAGCTGATGTGTATGTGCACTTTCCCAAGTGATTCAAAGCCTGAAATTTACTGTTGGGTGGAAGGACCAAACAACTCTCCTCAGAGATGCATTTTTTAGTGTCTTATGCAATCATGATGGCATCAACTGCCAGACCCTTACTACAGAGTTGTCTTTTCTTAGGAAGGACCAAAACCTCATCTGGCTTCCTGTAGACTGGTTCCACCACATCTGGTTCTCTGCAAACCCTTCCAACTCCAGGTCTATAAGGGTGCTCAGAGGGGAGACCACCAAGACATGGATGGGCCCATGCCAAAGGTTTCCAGAAACACTGACTCCTCTGAGGAAGCAGCTTCTGTGGTCCATCCCACATGCTCTTTCAAAAATTCAACAATGGAGGCATCACTGAGGGGAATTTGGGACAGCCCTCCCCTTCATCAAGGTTGGAGTCTTCTGTGAGGGATTCTTTGCAGGAAATCCAAATGCTTTCTCTTTCATTTGCTCTTGCCATGTGTGATATCCCCTCTCTGAATCAGCAACCAAGGAGCATGACTCCTCACCACTGAAACTAGAGAGGGATGTTTACTTGGAGCAAAAATGGGTATACCCAGTATTTCCAGATACAGCAATCTGCATAAAGCACAACTTCCCTTAAGAGCACACAGGGAACACACTCAGTCTGGGGTCTGGGTTTCACACTCTGTCTCCTTCCAGGTCCCCAGTAAGACTACCTACTGGTACAGCTGTAGAGTTGAGTCCTCAGCCAAGTGTCCAAGCCAAGCCCTCCAGCACCCTCTCTGTGAAACCAGTACCTCATGACCCTGCTCCAAGTAGCTGACACATACACACTCTTTGAGATTTAATTTTCACACACACACACACACACACACACACACACACACACACACACACACGCACACACACGCACACACATACCTGGGAAAAACTGGCTAAGATTTACCACCTATGACCCTTCTGCCCAGACTATAAGGTAGTTATATTGCCACCAGACACTCCAAAGCCAGCTATTGTAAAGCTCTTACAAGGGTACTCAATTATACTGCGTGAAATAAATAGTAATACAAATGATAGATAAAAGAAAAAAAATTGCTGTCCGGGATCAAGAAGGAGCAGATGCCCAATTGGAAGCAATCTCTCCTTAGCCTAAACAAGCAAATAAGAGCACTAGTGAAATTCTCCAAAGCAAACGTTGAGTCTAAATTGGCCACCTCTACTAGAAACAATCATAAGACCTTCTTCACATATGTCTGTAATCTCAAAGGTAGCACCCAGATCTGTTCAGAACTGGTGGTCAAGGACACCACATATACAAATGCCGTAGATATAGCAAACTTGCTGGCTGACAGTTTCAGTGAAAATTTCACCCCTCTGTGCCCCATCAGTAAATCAGGACATTACCAGTACCTACCCCCTTCCCCTTATATCTAGGGAACTGGTCATCACTGCTCTCTCAAAGGCAAAAAATACAGCCTCCACAGGACCCGATAACATCCCAGGATGCATCCTACATCAACTCAGGCAAGAACTTGCAGCACCATTAGGCACCCCATTCAACCAAAGCCTGAGTACTGGCTTTGTCACAGCAGAGTGGAGGACAGCCACTGTCATCCCTTTACACAAAGGTGGAGCGTGTCCACTGATCCGGGAAATTATAGACCCATCAGCCTAACTAGCCTGATCTGCAAGGCCATGGAACGGATTATCATGGACCTCATTAACAAGGACATTGGCAACCTCCAAACACTTGATCCCACACAGTTTGGCTTTGTCAAGGGGAGGTCACCTCTGTTAAATTTAGTAAACTTTTTTGAGACAGTCACCAAAGCCATGGACAAGGGGAAGACTGTGCACACTGCCTACCTTGACCTGGCCAAAGCCTTCAACACTATTCCCCACTCAGGCATAATAGATAAACTCTTTCAACTAGGCATCAATCCATGTTACCAGATGGGTAGCTAACTGGCTCACTGATAGAACCCACCTGGTCAAAATAGGGGAAGCCACCTCAAGCAGTAAACCCATATCGAATGGCGTACCCCAGGGTTCAGTCTTGGGGCCTCTGTTACTTGTGATATACTTATCTGAGGTGCAGGCCAAAACTAGTGGGCTATGGTTGACCAAGTTTGCAGATGACTGCAAGCTGGGCACTGTCATCAAGTCCTCTAGTGATGTAGACATCCACCAAGAGGGTCTCACCCAAACAAATGACTGGTGCCAGAAACATGGCCTCAATCTGAATACAAAAAAATGTATCATCATCCCCTTTGGGGAAAGTGATGTCCCCACAAATGATGACAGTAATAATAACATGCTAAGCATGCAGTCAGTCGTAAGGGATTTGGGCACTCAGATTGATAGCAACCTGACTTTTGACCAACATGTTGCTTCCATTGTATGGAAAGCTTTCTACAGGACCCACCTCATAAGTAAGGGTATCTCATCCAGGGACAAGGAGGTCATAACATCTCTGTATTCTTCCCTTATAAGGCCCATTATTGAGTACAATGCCCCATTCAGCATGTACCTTGCAAAGTACATGCAGCAGCTGGAGAGACCACAGAGGTTCCTCCCCAGGAAAATCCAGGGCCTTAAAAATCTTACATAAACAGATAGACTAAAAGCCCTATCCCTCTACTCGGTTTCATATAGACTCCTCAGAGGTGACCTCTGTCTGGCATACAAGGCGATCTTGGACCCTGCCTTGATGGGACTGCAGCATATCAAGTCAAGCTCCACTCGAGTAACCCGCACACACAGTCTCAACCTGGTCTGTGATATCAACAGGACTTGTTGGAGGGACAGATTTGTGTCCCAGAGGCTCCTCCATCTGTGGAATAGACTCCCTCTCCACGACAAGCAGGGTACCTTTTTACCCCTTTTTAAGTACAACCTGGATAACTGGATGGGAAATAGAAAATACTTCACTGGGATTCACCCGTGTCCCTGCTGGACAGGGGCATCAGGTGCTGATTTGTCTATACATGGGCTAAACTCTTGGTTAGGCTTATAAAGGCCTTAAGGCCAATAGCCTAGTAACTTCCTAAGATCCTATGATAGTGTTTGATCAATGCAATAAGGCTTTCAGGAGTGGCCACAGAGTCACCGAATATATATAAGTACTCTCAAAGGTTAAAATATTCTATAAAGAAGCAGCCACAATGAAACGTTTAACTATATTCAATAATAACTAATAAAAGAACATGAAAATACTAATTATCTATTTACAATAAACACCAGAATTTCAATCACATGAAATATTAAAATAACACAGACAAATAGCTTCACACAGATACAAAAAAACAGTACTTAACTAATCTCACTGTATTTTCCTGACTGATCTAAAGAATTACTATTCCCTGGTCACTTACTAGAGCAAAGCAAGATGAAGTAGGTGAGGGGGGGGGTCTTTCTTTGTCAGGTTCCAAAAACAGAGTGCAATGAAACTTCTGTCTCATCTAGAATTAAAACATCATTTTTGGGATGGATTACAGAATGATATCACATACATCTGGTCATCTAAAGTACAGTTTTGTACCTACCATAAATCTAGATGTTCGAGTGTTCACACTGCTGCAGTCATCACACTAGGGTTATCCTGCCATCAGGCGGTCCCGCAGTCGGCCAGAGTTCCAAAGTCTTGGTCCGGCGTCAGTTGCTGTCGCTTCTTCCCTGACGTCAGTGTGCCAGGGGTACATAAAAGGCATCTGACGCCATTTTCTTCAGTTTTTCTTGCCCCAGATGTCAGATGCCCCCAAGTAGGTAGGCAATACATATTGCTAATTAAACATGTAAAGGAGATAACTTTACTTACATGCAAATACACCACAGAGGTTGTTCAAGATAGAAAGGTATAGAAAAGTTCAGCTAAGTCAGAGGGGATGGAGGGAGGGTAACCTGGACTGCAGCAGTGTGAACACTTGAACATCTACATTAATGGTAGGTACAAAACTGTACTATGTTCATCATGTTACACTGATGCAGTCATCACACTTGGGTTGAATCCCAAAGCTAAGGATGGGCAGTGGAACTAAACAGGGTTTGGAGAAGCTAGTAGGCCCTGCAGAACTGCAGTGGCAAAGCCAGCTCTGGTTTTAGAGTATAGAGGTAGGAGATAGTGCTTGGTGAAGGTGTGCACTGAACTCCAAGTTGCAGTCTCCAAAATATCCTTGGTTGGTACCCCTCTGAGAAAGGCTGCTGATGTAGCTGTAGCTCTGGTGGAATGTGGCCTAATGTTAGCAGGTACAGGTTTCCCATGATGTGTGTAGCAGAAATGGATACAATGACCTATCCATTTTGAAATGTTCTGTTTTGATATAGCTTTTCCTTGTGAGCCTGCAGCATAGGATACAACGAGCTGGTCAGATTTTCTGAAAGCCTTAGCTTTATCCAAGTAGTAACGTAATTGCCTGTGAATGTCCAAAGAAGCCTTTCTCCTTTGTTCTGGGGATTTGGGAAAAAGATGGGCAAATGAATGGTTTGGTTTAGGGCCACACTGGATACCACCTTTGGCATAAAGGAAGGGTTAGTTCATAGAGCGACTCTGTCTTGATGAAAAATGGTGAAAGGCTCCACTGCCATTAGGGCCTGTAGCTCTGAGACTCTTCGTGCTGAAGTTATTGCTAGCAGCAGGGCAGTTTTCCATGATAGAAACTGTAAATCAGCTGTAAAAGCTGGTTCAAAAGGCGGCAGTGTAAGCTTTTCCAGGACAAAGTTGAGATCCCAAGTTGGTGTTGGTGCTCTCCAGGGTGGTCTTATGTTCTTAGCCCCTCTGAGGTACTGTCTTAGCAGTGGATGTGAAAATATAGGAGGATCCGTGTTGTAGTGAGCTGAAATCGCTGAGGCATGGATCTTAATAGATGAAAAAGAAAGTCCTTTGTGTAACATCTCAGTCAAATATTGTAAAATCTGAGGAATATTTGGAATAAGGGGATTTTGGCCTTTAGCCTGGTTCCAGGCGCAAAATCTTTTCCATTTGTCTGAATAGGTTTTCGTGATGCTGGGCCTCCTGGCCTCCAGAATGACATCCGTAACAGCTTTGGATAGAGGTGTTGGCTGGTTGTTTAGGTAATTTGCCGTGCAGCCAGGTTTAAAGTCTTGAGCTGGCTGTGTAGAATCTTATTGTCTCACTGGATGAGCAGGTGAGGAATTTGTGGTAAAATCCATGGTGGGCCATGGGCCCTGTTCCTTAGAATTGTATACCAATGCTGGCGTGGCCAGTCTGGTGCAATGAGTATCATTTGTGGCCTCTCTAATCTGACTTTCAGCAGTACCTTTGCTAGAAGAGGCAGTAGAGGAAATGCATACACTGTTAATGTTTTCCAACTGAATGAGAGGGCGTCCACTTTCCAAGCTTGTGGATGGAATGTCCTTGTGTAAAATTTTTGAAGTTGGCAGTTTTGGGGGCTGGCAAACAGATCTATGTCTGGGCGTCCCCATTTTTGAGCTATCATTGCAAATACTTGTGGATCTAGTTTCCACTCGTGTGGATCCATGATGTTTCTGCTTAGGTCATCTGCCAATGTGTTTTTCTTTCCTGGCAGGAATTGTGCTTGTAATTGAACCTGGTAAGACAGTGTTGTGTTCCACAAGGTCATTGTTTGCCTGCATAGAGGGTAGGAATGTGTGCCCCCTTGCTTATGTACCACATTACTGTGGTATTGTCCGTCTTTATTATTAGTTGTCCTGGGTGTAAGAGGTCCTTGAAAGCTGTTAGGGCATTCTGTACTGCTAGCATTTCTTTTTGAGTGACATGCAGATGCCTTTGATCTGTAGTCCATTTGCCCTGAATGCACTGTCCTGCCATGTGTGCTCCCCAGGTATAGTCCGATGCATCTGTTGTCATAGTTTGCCTGGCTGTGGGTAAGGTGAAAGGCTGACCCTTGTTGAGGTGACATGCCTGTGCCCACCATAGACACTCCTGTTGAAGGCAGGGAATGAGTGGTATCATTGTTTCCAAGCTGTGGCTGTGCTGAGTCCATACACTTTTCAGGTACCATTGTAATTTCCTCATATGCAGTTTTGCAAATGGTACTGGTAGTATGCAAGATGCCATGAATTCCAAGGCCTGCAGAATTTTTCTTGCAGGGAGTTGGGTCTTTGTTGCCATTATTTTGAAATATTGAGTCAGCTGTTGTTGGTTGTCTGGCATGAGATAAGCCATCTGGGCCGTTGTATTCAAGCTGGCACCCAGGAATATTATATTTTGTGAGGGCACTAATTTTGATTTATTTTCGTTTACTGTGTACCCTAGGCAACTTAGAAGGTGTTTGACAAATGTTAGATGCTTTAAAAGAATGTCCTTGCTTTCTGCTTGAATAACGCAGTTGTCCAGGTATTTGAATTCCTCTTTGTCTGCAGTATGCAATTACTGGTGCCAGGCATTTTCTGAAGACCCTGGGCACAGTAGATAAGCCAAAGGGCAGTGCAGAGAATTGATAATGCATTGAACCTGCAATGAAGCGGAGGTATCTTCTGCAATTTCGTCTGATAGGGACATGCAGGTATGCCTCCTTGAGGTCCAACGTTACTAGCCAAGCATTCTTGCCCAGCATGGGAAGAAGCTGCTGTAGTGTTAGCATCTTGAATTTTGGTACTTGCAGATAGGTGTTCAGAATTGAAAGATCCAGAATGGGTCTCCATGCGTTGTCTTTTCTTGGGACTAGAAAGAGTCTTGAGTAAAATCCTTGTCCTTGGTCCTGTGTAGGTACCTGTTGAATGGCTCTCATGTCCATGAGAGCTGTAATTTGTTTTTGTGCCTCTGCCCATTGATTTGGTGGCAGGTTTGGCATTCCTTTTATCCTTGGCAAGGTATGAAAGTGGAATCTGTATCCCTGTGAGACAATGTTTAGGACCCATTTATCTTTTGTGATGATGTGCCACTTGTCTGCAAAAAATGTTAATTTTCCTCCCAAGGGAGCTGCCAGGAGAGATTTGCTTGGTAGTTTGAGGATTGAGTCATTGTGTTTGTCTTCTGCTAGCTTGGGGCCTGTCTTCTCCTCCTTTCTGGGTAGCAGTACCCCATTGGCAAGGTTTGTAAGGGCCTTGTGACTGACCTCTGCCCCTTGGGCATCTGTATTTGCCCCTCTGTGATCTGTCAGAGGCTGGAAAGGACCATTTTTTTTGTTGGTCAATTTCTGCTGAAACGAGGAGGTTGTACCTGTAAAAAATCATTGACTGACTGCATAGACTTTGCCTTATCCTCCATTTTCTTTAAAACCTCTTCAGCTTTGACACCAAATAATACATCCTGCTGTAAAGGTGCATCCAATAATTTTGCTTTAACATGATCAGGTAGGGTTTGTTCTTTTAACCAAGCATGTCTGTGTATGACAGACCCAGTAACAGCTGCTCTACAGGAAGCTTCCAATTAATCAAATCCACATTGTAAAGTATGTTTGCCCACCTGTTCAGCAGCATGCAACAGATCCTGCATTTCCTTGAATTCAGACTGTTCAGTATGTGTGCTCATTTTTTATTTTAATTGAGACATTAGGAATTGCTGATATTTCAGCATGTGAAACTGACAATTTAATGCTCTCATAGCCAGAGTTGCTGAGGTGTATATTTTCTTTCCCCATCTATCTAGGGCTCTGGAATCCCTTTCAGAGGGCACAGGATTTTTAGCCATAGAAGCTTTAGCCCCCTTGGGACCCTGGGAAATAGTTTCTGGGTCAGCCACAGGGCTTTTATAAAGGAATTTGTGTGAATCAGGTACTCTGTAGTATCTGTCTGGTTTGGCTGGAGCAGGAGGTAGAGAGTCTGGATTTAGACTAGACTCCAAGTAAACATCATCCACAATATCTAAAACTGGAGGGATAGCAAGTGGTCTGTGCTGGGGTAGTAAAAGGAACTCTCTGAGCCTTTTCCTTAGAATCAGAGTAGTCCTGGCCTTCCCAGTGGAAATGTTCCCTCATGGTATGTAAAGTTTCCCCAAAGGAGTAGTCTTCAGGGGGAGATGCTGAGGGAATACAGTCTTCAGCATCAGAGTCTTCATAAGGGGGAATAGTGTAATCCTGTTCCTCAGAAGAATCTGAGGAAATTGAAACCTGGTCAGAGGAAGCATAATCCTCCTCTTGTCTTGGTATTTTATCTGGAGGGGGATGGGAACCCCTGATTAGGGTAATCAAATCTTCAGCCATCTTAAGCATCTGTTTCTTAGGCATGGGGCCTTGAACTGCAGACTGATGTACAGTCTTTTTTGGTTTTAAGCTTAGCATAAGATTTAATGGTGAGTGTAGTCGGTCTGAAGACACCTTCTGCAACCGAAGGTGTTTCCACTGCACCGGGGTCTCCTTCTGCTCCGGCGTCGGAAGGGCCTAATAAGGATGGCTGCGTCAGCCTAGTACACTTCGCTTGAGAATCTGCAGCTGTCTGGGGTTTCAATTCTGCAGTCGTCAGGGGCTGTGTAGTCGCCTCACTGAAAACCAGAGAACGGGTGACAGGCCCAGCAGAGGCCTCGGAGTCTGGCTTGTTCCTAGGCTGCCTGTCCTTATCCTTGCTTTTTTTATGCATGCCGGTCGTCAGTTGCTCTGACGGCATGATATAATTAAATTTCCTACCAAAGTAATGTCGAGCGAAGTCAAAACGGCATTTGATAGTTCATTTATTAAACCTAGCACAAAACCGACAACCTGTGACGTTGTGGTCTAGGCCTAGACAAGGAATACAATAAGAATGGAAGTCCTTATGAGGTATTTGCTTCCCACAAGAAATGCAATTGTTAACTTTTTCTGACATCGGACTGAGGCAAGAAAAGGTTCCCCAATGGGGTACTTAGCTTTATTGAAGACTTCAGACTGAGATTTGAATCGAAAATCTCAGGTGTCGGCCGACCGGCACTTGCGAACTGCTTCTGCTTCTGGCACCGCGCGGCAAGAAAGACTGAAGAAAATGGCGTTGGATGCCTCTTATACACCCCTGGTGCACTGACGTCAGGGAAGAAGCGACAGCAACCGACGCCGGACCAAGACTTTGGAACTTGGGCCAACTGCGGGACCGCCTGACGGCAGGATAACCCAAGTGTAATGACTGCAGCAGGGTAACATGATGAACATCTACATTCTTGGTGCCACAGTTATTCTTCTGATAAAATCTCACCCAACCGTATCCTAATATATAAACATTGTCACCCAACATACTCAAACTCCCTCCTCCATTTTGAGAGTGGGCATCCCCTGCACCAAAAGTGGTCTCTTGTGAAGGGTCAGGGAGTGAGACTTGCTCGCATGATCAGCAAATTGAAGGATTTTTACAAGGAAAGGGATGTTTTATTGGGTATGTTGAGCAAGAGAGGTTATCCAGAGGATTTTGTGAAACCATTACTGGATGAAGTAACCAGAAAGAGAGTGGGAGTGTACTTTTATCCCTTATTAGGACTTGATATTTCCAGACTGTGTGCACCTCTAGAGAACAGTCCCAATATGTATATAGGACCGAATTCCTTGATTGGAGAACCCTCATATGGAGGAGAGCTAGGGGAATTAGTATGATGGAAGCAGCCATTTTTCCTGTAGAACTAGTCTTGTGGTGGCTTTGGACTTCTTTATAAGAACTCTGACAATATGACAGAGGTCGTCTGCCCTGTCTTGTGAAAGTCTTGCCATCTGAGTGGTAGTGTTTATCTCTGCTCCTATGAACAGCAAGGTTTGCGATGGTTCTAGCACAGATTTGTCGTAATTTACGGAAATGCCCAGGGAGGAGCAGAGTTGAAGGACATAACCCCTTGATTGGAGTGAGTGATGCCTGGTCAGGGCAGTTATGAGCCAGTGGTCCATGTATGGAAACACACGGATTCCTTTGCATCTCAGGTGAGCCACTACCATTGCCATACATTTGGTGAACACTCTGGGGGCTGTAGTGAGACCAAAGGGCAGGGCTTGAAACTGGAAGTAACTGTCTCATAACTGGAAGCACAAGAAACTCCTGGACCACCATTAGAATATGACAGTATGCATCCTGAAAGTCTACAGAGTACATCCAATTGTATTTTTCCAGAAATGAAATTATCGACTGCAGTGTTACCATCTGAAACTTGGTCTTCTTTATTGATTTGTTCAAATTGCTGAGATCCAGGATGGGTCTCCAGTCTCCTGTTGTTTTTGGAACTAAAAAGAATTTTGAGTACGTTCCGGATCATCTCTGATCTGCAGGGACTTCTTGGATGACTCTTTTTGTTAGCAGCTTTTGAATTTCTATAGTTGCTTGTTCCTTTTGACTGGGTGGAACATCTGTAACCACTTTGTTTCTGGGGATAGGAAGGGAGAAGGGGGTAATGTATCTTCTGGATATTATGTCCTCCACCCATCTGTCATTTGTTATCTTTAGCCAGGTTTCTTGGTACAGGGACAATTGCCCCCCCGATTGCCTCCACAGATGAGCAATTGGGCACAACTTCAGGAGCACTGGAAAGGTCTCCCAAAGAAAGATTCTCTGGGATCTTGGTTTTGTACGCCCCCCACCCCCCGTTGCGAGGGTGGTGTCTTCCATTATTGTTCCTCCTTCTGCCTCTGGGGGAACCTTCACCTTGTGTGTACTGGTAAGACCTCTTGAGATTTTCTGAACCACATCATCCCACCACCTTTTTGACCCTTGGGAAAAGGTCTAATAGGAGTGAAAAAACGCACTCCAATGGCAGACAAGGTATTACCCTCTTGTTCACACCTGGTGACCATTTCCTTTACTTTTGGCCCAAAAAGAGATGAGCCATCAAAAGGTGCGTTAATGAGGGAAGACTTGAAATGCTCCACAAAATCACAAAGATGCATCCCGGCCTGTCTCCTAAGAGAGTTACCTGAGCCTACTACCCTACTCATTCCATCATTCGCATAAGAAATAAGCCTCATGGACAAGATGACTACTGAATTCAAGGTAGAAAGCTGAGCACTGACTTTCTCTGCCACTGCATCAGCTACAGCTCCTTGGAGGGAATCTGATAATTCTTTATTCAGGTACCTCTGCAGTCTGGTAAAGTGAGTGAGATAATTCAGTGACCGCAAAGCAAAGGTCGCTGATGTGAAGACGTGCTTCCCGTATCTATCCATGGTCCTAGAGTCCTTATTAGGAGGATGGATAGAGGTACTCATATCAGAAAGTTCTTTTCTAGCGGCCGCCACCATGACCACGGCATCAACTCCTACACCTTTTGTAAGAAAACCCTTTTCTTTTGGGGCAGTAATGCATTTATTTGACTACCTAGGAGTGGGGTCTATGGTGTCTGGGGTCTCCCAAGCCTTTTGCGAGATTAATTCCACAAGCTTGTTGAAAGGAGGAGTCACCCAGGAAGTTGATGGGTGAGATGCATAGGCCTTCAGGAAGACCGACTCCTCGGCCAAAGGGGCGGAGGACTGCCATTCACCTCTCTGTTTTATTAGTTCCAGGATGTCTCCAAAACAGACATCATCAGGAAGTGATTGTGGGGTCCCTTTTGCTTCGTCGAGGTTGCTTTCAGATGTGATAAGACTCTTCCGGTGAGTCGAGATCCTTCTCTTTCATGTCCTCTTCTGAGGGACCTCTTCAGTGCGATACTCTGGAGAGGTTTCAGAAGAGGAGGCAGTATCCTGAGGTACATCCTGAGGCCTAACATCTCTGCAGACCTGTGGAGAGGGCTCTTGAGAAGACAAAGACACCTCACCAGAAGAGGGAGGAAAAAACAAAAAATGATTGTGTCCTTGACTGTGAAGAAGTCACAGCCCTCCTCATTACCTCAAAAGCAGACCCCCCCACCCCGCTCCAAGGAAGTCCCTGGAGCAGACAAACAAGTTGTTGTAGCCGAAGGAATCTCTGGAGTAGAAGAGAGAGGAGCTCTGAAGCAGAGGTAGGAGCCGAACCCACCTATGCCTTAGGCTCCCAAACGAATGGTCAGATCCTAAGAGATCCGACTAGCCTCCGTGGACCTGACAGGGGAGAAAACGGCTCACACAGATCTCCTTCTCCAAAGGCACAGAGACACTCGGGCAGATGTCGGAATCAAGGAGATTGAGGGTCCTGGACCTGACACCAACACAACCTGAATATCAGAATCTTCCGGCTCTGAAGCAGGAGGACGGATCAGAGGAAGAACTGTCACAGAGGGGGGGGGGGGGTTGAGACTGCTCTGACTCCTTTGGGCTCAGATCCACGAGAAGTCTGGCCAAAGCAGCTGTCTTTAAAAGTCTCTGTATGACCCTGTCCATGTCTTCATCAGATAAACTCCTGGTAGACCTAGTGGACAGGGTAGGTGACCTTGACGTAACTAAAAGTGGAGAAGGGAGCCTGGAAGAAACCTTCTCAATGGAAGGATATCGGCTCCTGTGTCCATGAGTGGTGGAAATCATCAGCGCCACTGGAGTCTCCCACTCCGAAGGAGTGTTGGAGCTGAGAGGAGATGTCTGCTCCACTAGAACCTTCAAATCTGTCAATTTCAGAGGCTTCTGATTCAGCTCCGATGAGGATCTTGGCTCCGATAAAGGTTTTTTGGTTGGTTTTTCAGAAGGATCAGAGGATATAGCCTCAGAGAAAGGTGTTTTCAAAAGGCCTTTCAAAATCAGTTTATTTTTGCATTCCATTAACACCCGCTGATTAAAGTTGTGGCAAATGGAACACGACTCCTGCAAATGAGCAAGCTTCAAACAATACACATACAAAGTGTGTGAATTGCTAAGGAGCATCCTCTTACTACACTTTTCATACTTAAAGCCTAAATGCTTGCTCTCCTGTTTTTGAGACATAATGCTAAGGAAGAAACACAGAGTCAAAAAGTAGCAGAATCACTCACACTCTCAGAAGGGGAAGGTCTTCTAACTTAAATGGACTTGAACCACACACACACACACACACACACACACACACACACACACACACACACACACACACACACACACACACGAAACGAATGTTACCAGAAAAGATGAAACAGAAATATACTAATAGAAGAAAGTTCTATATTTTATTTATTTATTTTTATATATTAAAGGGTTAAGAAGTATTTAACAGGGAAGGTAAGGAACATTCTCTAACTAAAATGGATGTACCTAAGCGCTCTTTAACTTAAACGGATGTGTAAAGGGGGGGGGGCAAGCTCGGTAAAGAAGTTAGGTTAGCAAGATATTATAAAGAACTTAAAGAATTTAAACTAGAAGGTTAAATGACGCTGAAAAAAATATATATAAGTGAAAAGTTGTATTTAGCCCAGAGCTACAGCTGATGAAACCTCTTCGCTGCATGGCAAACGAGATCTGGGGTAACTAGGGGAATGCATTGTGGTTAAAGAATGAGGCCCAAGAGCTCTGCTGAAGACCTCAAGCTGGAGTATTGGCTCGGATTCGACAGTGGATATGACCCACACGTGAGAATAAATGTAAGACTGACAACATCACATCACTTATTTACATTCTCACAGTTAGTTATGCTGGCATACAATACAAGTGAATCTGAGAATATACACAAATTTCCTGCCAGATATGCTAACACAGATGACAGTGTTTTCATTTACTTCACACCACCCACAAAAATAACACTTGGCATGTGTTTCACCATGTTTTTTTTGCATTTCAAAACAGCTTCCAACCTCCATCTGCCATTCTATAAGTTTCTCTCATCGTTAACTTTCAGAGTATTATCAACAGTTTCACACAGCTCTAAACTGCAAAGTAACATTTTTTTTAACATTTAAGTTAATAACAGAAAACAAATAATTGTTCCGTGGATAAATGTCTTTCTTTTTGTTACACATTTCCAGAACCTCACCTAGTCTCAATGAACACCTTTCCCTGGTTCCTATTTTGAAAGAAAGAGCCTCAGTTTTATAAACGAAGTGACAAGTGAACACAAATATATTATACAATGTTTTATTGATATTTTAAAAAAATCCACGAAAATAAACCAAAGAACAAAAGGCACGAATGCAAACTGGGTAGCAGAACAATACAAATTTATTAAGCGCTTTCATCAAAATTATTGTTTGTCTTCCTCAGAATAACATCCACATTACCAAGCGTCATTTTATAACATAATTGATTAACCAATTAACATGCTTAATTGAAATAAATATTTTCAAATATTTTTAAAAACACAGATTCTCTTGAAATTACAATGTAAACATAATAAAACATAAAACTAAATAGGCCAAGACGAACACAAATACAAAATTCCTATATGTATTTTTTTAAAAATTTAAATCTATTGTGATTATAGACTTCAATTACTAAATGTGGTTATACGTCTATGATGTGTAAAGTATATAATACATAACGACAATATCCAGAATTGCACTACTCTCACCTCTAAAGGTGAAAGTCTGCTTTTAACTTTAAGAAGCTATTAAGAGACACAACCTCATTTAATCCAGGACTCGTGGTGGCATTGACACTAAGCTGCCATAATAATTCTTTAAATTCTAGCTGCAAATCATTAGGGCCACCTCTATCATCCACCACAAGCTGTTCTAACACTGTAAACTTAAAATGGTGACCTGGGTGGGTATGGATATGTTTAGCCAATGCATTTTTTTGAGTACATTTCCCAATATCATGCATATGCTGGTATATGCGTGTTCTAAACGCATTCTTTGTTTTTCCTATGTAAAAACAAGAACACTCCTGACATATACCAGCATAAACTACATTCTTGGTGCCACAGTTATTCTTCTGATAAAATCTCACCCAACCGTATCCTAATATATATATATATATATATATATATATATATATATATATATATATACAAGGTATCACACAGTGGGAAAGTTTGCTAGATTTTTCTTTTTATGTTTTTTAACAATTAGTTTTTCTGAGTGACCTTTTTAATCATTGTTTTAGTTTGTTAGTTGGGATATTTTGTAGATACCCTAATGTTTGTGGATATCAGTTGGGTACGACAACCCTGTGTTTCCAAAAGTCAAGCATTCCTCTTATGCTGTGCTGATGATACCATAAGAAAGCGGAAACATGCATGTCCACAGCTAGATGGGTTTGACTTTACTGGCCTGAAATTGTCCATAAATAGACTTAAAAGTAAAAGAAAAAGTCATGGACATTCAGAATTGCCATTTAGCTGAAACACCTGATATCCTTAAAGGGTAATTTGCATACATCCCATGTTGCCTCTGATACAAGAGGTTTAAGGTATCACAAAGTGGAAAGTCTAACTTTACATTATATGCCTGCAAAATTCCCCATAATGATGTATATTGAATATTATCATATACTTTACTTATATTGCCTATCATAACCTTCACTTTTACATTTTTATTTATGATATAATCAGTTATTTCTGTTATTAACAATAATAGCTTTTAACTTTTCACATTTTGGTCATATATTCTATCCACGTTTGTACCCCTTTTGTTATTATTCTCATAAAAAATTTATAATCTGTATTATTCAATGTTATAGGACTCCAATTTTTTATCTCATTTATTCCCTTTTTTAAGTATAAATTTTATAACTCCTGTACATATCTCTTTCTCTTTAAATCCAGTTTCTAACCATTCATTCATAACGTCTATAAAAATAATTTTTTGCCACTCGCTCATTTCTTTACACATACCACATTCAATTCTGTCCAGTCCTGTTGGAGAATTCATGTTAATATCTTTTAGAATTTCATTCAATTCTTTCATAATTATTTTTTGTTCCAAATACTCATTATCTTTGCTATTTAATTTTTCACCTTTATAAATTTGTTCTATGTTTTCTTATCTTTTAACAATTCTAATACATATTCTTTAATTATTTATATAGTCCTTCTTGCTGTCTTATTTGCTTACCTTCTTTATTCCTTAATTCTCTTATTATTTTCATTCTTTTATTATTTTACTCAGATATGGTGCTACCTCTTCTTTCTTTCCTTGTAAACAATATTTTTTGTTTATATAACAAGTTATTAATTTTAATTTCATTTATTTTATATATTTCTCTTTCTTTTTCATAATATGATTTTTTCTTCTCTAATAAGTCTCTGAATGTTTCTTGACTTAATATCTTATATATTTTTCTTTTATTCTTTTTCTCTTATTCATTTTAAAACACTTTTTTATATTTCTTTTTAAAATTATGCCACCAAACTGTTCAATTCTCATAAAACTTTCTCATATTTATATGATTTTTCCATAATTTAAGTTATTTTTTCTCTTCTAAATCTAATTCCTTTTCATTAATTCTCTTTATTTCTTTTCCAATTCTTAATATTCTTCATGTTCCTGTATTGTAACCCATATAGGCACATGATCCAAAAATCCAGCATACTTAATTCCTTTTTTATAACTTTTAAACTAATCAATTTATATCCTAATTTCATTCCTTTTGTAGGTCCAGTGGTTATTTTCCCATGCACTTAACTTTCCACTTCTCATAACTTCTTTAACCATTTTAACATCACAATTGCTCTTATTTTTTCTTATATTACAATTAAAATCACCCACCACTCTAATGTCCATATTAACACAAACATATTAAAAAATATTTTAAACACCATCTCTCTCTCTCACTTTTCTGGTACATATGCATATAAAGCTATAACTCTATACACATATTTTTCCATCTCAATTCTATTACCATGATTCGTCCTAGTTCCACTTTGGTTACATCTAATATTTTAATGCCTTCTTGACATAAAATATGTATGCCCAAGAATGTTTCTTTCCCCCATGTTGCAAAGTGCCACACCATTCCAAAGTTTTTCAGTTTGTTCTCCCTTCCTCTGTTAGTAATCTGATATCTTCTAAAGCAATAATATGTGCATCTACTGCATTTTCCTCTTAAGATTGTTCATACTGTTCACATTTAAACTAACATTTTTCAGCTTTTAAGAACAGTTAGTATAATAAAATATTTCTCCCTTTCCTTTCTTACTTTCTCTAAGCATTATATTTTTGAATTTTATTTTCCTTTCTTTAAGTCTTTTCCCTATCAAATTCATTGTATTTCTTACTGTACACCAGTCAGTTCTTCCTCACTTGTCTCCTCTGTGTCTTTTTCTTTGTTACTTTCTTTAACTTCATGTACAACCTCTTTATCACTCACATCTTTTTGTACATTTTCTTGTATAACACATTTTTCTATCTCTTTCTCCTGTATAACTTCATTTTCTTGTCAATTCATTTCATACTCTAGCCATGAATGACCAGTATTGCCACATTGCATTTTAAATCACATTTTTCCATTTTGCTCTGTTTTACCACACAAATAGCATCTTTTTATCATATTCATTGATTAAATTATCATTTTCCCACAAAAATAAGTCTTAGGTTGACCCCTGTATTTCACAAAACCCTATTAACATGAACATTAAGGTACATGCATAACATTATCATTTTCCATTTTCAGTATTACTCCACATTCCCATCCCCAATTCTGTTGTCCTCTTTGATTATATATTTTTGTAGTGTCCATTACTTCTTTAGAAACAGTTAACAAATATTCTTTCAGTTCTTTTGCTTCAACTTCAATTCTAAATTGGATATTTACTCTTTTTTTTGGTTTGTTTGTAAAAAGCTTGCACCATATATTCTTGACCTTGGATAAATATTTTCTTTTGTTCACATGCACCCTAAAAATTTTCCATGGCCTGCCCAATCTCAAATATCAAGTCAAAAAAGTCTCTTTATTAATTAAAACAAATGTTCTCACCTCTTTTGCTTTGACACTCAGAGGTGCTATGACACAGTCCCAAACCTGATACCTGTCTAAACTTTCTTCTGTTTTACTGTTCACACATACTGTTTACTTCTTTTTTGTTTCTTTTCTTTCTTCTTTGCTCCATTTCCAACAGTTTTGTGCATAAGTTTTAGTCTCTGGAACTTTTTCTGGCATAGTCTCTTCTTCTCCTTTTTCTTCTTCTATTTCTTCCATGATGTTGCTCCATGAAATTACTGTTCCACTTTCTGGCTCACTTTGGTTTACCATTTCTTCTAAATAATCATCCTACAACTCCCCCCCCCCCCCAACTTGAGGGTTATAATTATGCATTTTTCAGAGAGGTAGCTGTTTCTCCTTCAAGCAATCTCTTCTGAATGTTTTCCTCTGACTCAATATCAGCTACAGCTACAATCTCCTTTTCCTCTAATGTCACTGTTTTTCTACACCCACATCATCAGAAAAAAAATCTGGTAACAATTCTACCATTTCAACTGCATTTTCAGTAACTTTCACTCCATTTTTCAGCAAAAGCTGAATCAGCCATGGTTTCTCCCTGTTCCTCCTGGCTGCCTCTGTGCCTGGACAGAAAACAGGAAGTCATGATGTGTAACACATAAAGCCTTCCCCTGACTACCAAGAGTAGCGAAAGTTCCCCGATGCCCTGGGTAAATGTCCCCAAGTAGTATAAATACCACCTTGGGTCTCTGCTGAAAAGAGACTACTAGGATAAATAAATAAATAAAAATAAAAATTGTTGCACCTATCAAAAATAGCTGAAGCTACTGATTGTACATACTATACATCTGTAATTCTGAACAATGTATTTTACAACTGTAACTAACAATTTTTATGCTGTTTTAAGAATACTCTTTGCACAGATTTTGCTTTTGCTTGTTATTGTTCTTCTTACATCTCAGTTTAATCGCATAAAAGCATTTACTTCTCATTCTGTATACGTACTAATTTTGTAATGTTTTTATTTTCCATATGGCCCTGGAAGTGTTTTAAAATGGTCTCTCTGACCTGTTCATTCATTTGGTTAACAAACCCAAATAAATAAATAAGTTAATATTTTCCCTTTTCAAGGCAACTGACTTATAGTAGCAAATATAATGACATTTTTACAGCCAGAGCTTAGTCTGACATAATGCACCCTTTGAACATAACATTAAATCAAAAGAAATAATCTTTGACTCCACAACTGGCTCTCACTTTGTGGTAATGGATGGGATAACTGATCACAGAGGGCTGATGGTTGACAAGTAGTGGAGGAATAAAAAGAATATTTAAAAAAAATTCAAACAGAAGTATCCACAGCACATAGCCCTGCAGGCGCCACTGTCAAACTGTGTCAGGATAGAGGGGTACCCAACTCGTGTCCTTGTCAGTTATTCCTTACATGGAACAGTGGATACCTTAGCAAGGTCAAGATAAGCAGCAGGCAATGATAGGCCTTCATAACGTGCAGCTATTGCCTCTTCAAAGAATGCCATAGGATTCAAAATACAATATAGCTCCTTAACAATCGCATGGTGTTTCACATCTAACAGACCTGGGTCCCCTGTATGATATTACACAGAATACAGGTGAGGCTGATGATACTACTGCAGCCTATTCCAATTGGTCAGGAATATGTATACACTTTACCATTCTGTAAGACATAGTAAACTGCTGTTTAGTGAAGTTTGCTTTGATTATGATAGCAAACCACAAGGTAATGTTGTCTCTTCCCATGGAACATGAGTGTTTAATTTTATTTTGGCAACATTTATCACAGCTGCAGTTATACGAGGAATGCCTCTCCTTACCTGTATAACACTCTGACATCCGTCTTTGCTTACTGTGAAGTTTAATTGAATTTTAATGCAAGTACATTCACTGTGCCCTGTGGCTGGGTGATCATTTATTTACTGATGCAAAAGTTACATACTTACCATAACACTATACTATACTACTGTTATAGTAGGTTAGGTCCATCCTTGGTAATTCAAAAAAACTAAGGAATGAACCATCATGACTGGCAAACCACACTTTCTCAAGCTGGTAAGTACATTGTCCTTTCCCACAATGCACTGTGTCCCTCTCCTTCAGATATAAGTATAGTTTTGCTAAAAAAAGTAAGTATAACAAAAGGTAATATGGTCTTCGAGAATCATTTGGAAATAGTCTGTTTTGATACAGGCTGCCCCTTCTTTTTAGCTTCACAAGAAATGAGCAAGTGATTCGAATATCTGAAAAATTTAGCTCTACCAAGACAGTACCTGAGTTGTCTATGGAGATCCAAGATATGGAGTATCCTTTCTACCTATTTTTTAGGTTCAGGAAAGAAAACGGGAAGATGGACAGTTTGGCTTAAAACATGGATACCAATTTAGGCATAAAAGAAGAATTAGTTCTCAAAGAAACCCTGTTCCTATGGAAAATGAGATACGGTTGACTCACCATAAGAGCTTGCAACTCAAGATACCCTTCTTGTAGAGATCACAGCAATCACTAAAACTGTCTTCTGTGTTAAGAACTTCAAGCCAGCTAGATTAGTTGGTTCAAATGGGGCAAGTGTTAACTTCTCTAATAAAAAATTAAGATCCTAAGGAGGGGCCAACTGTTTTCTAGGAGGCATCTTATGCAACTCCCCCTTCAAGAACATTTTGACAGGAAAATGCATTGAATGAGGAGGATCCATGGGCAGACATGCTGAAATGGCCAATAAATGAACACTGACAAACAAACAAGAAAGGCCATAGGATAGTAACTTACACAAATATTGCAAAACCAGAGAACAACTAGCCCTGAACGGGTGCTGGTTATGTTGTTGGCACCAACTGGATAACCTTCTCCATTTGCTAATATATGATTTTCTAGTAGCAGGCCTTCTTCCCTCCATTACTACCTGTTGCATGTCCTCAGTAAACAGGTGCCTGAAAGGAATTAAGACCCTATCATCCAGACAGTCAGATGAAGATAACTGATGTCAGGGTGTGTCAAACACCTCTGTTCTTGTGTGAGTAGATCCATTCTGTGAGGAAGCTTGTAGTAACTACCCCTGTACATTTTGAAAAGAAGGGAGAACCATGGTTGCCCGAGCCAGAAGTAAGTCACCATAATGATCTTCTGGGATTTCTTCTGAGTCTTCAGAAGTACCATTGGTATTAGTGGAAAGGGTGGAAAGAAATAAGGGAACATTCCTGTACAATGAAAAGAAAATGCATCTGTCTTCCAGGCCTTCTTGCATGGAGTCTGGGAAAATAATTTAACCAGTTAATTGTTCAGACAGGAGGCAAACTCCCTACAGATAGATCAAATCTTGGAAGACCCCCTGATCTAATTTCCACTCATGAGGGTCTGCTAGTCCACCCTGGTCCTGCTCAGCTTGTCTGACACACAATTTTGCTCTGACAGAATATAGGGTGCCTATGGAGTGAGATTGTGCTGTGAAGCTATATCCCAAGCTAACACGGCTAGTCTGCAAAGGGGATATGACCTGGTTCTCCTTTTCTTGTTGATGTAGCACAAGACTGTGGTATTGTCTGTAACCACTTGATCCTGGAGACCAAAGATGGTTCAGAGAGTTGTGTGCTTTGATCAGGGTTCACCATTACATTTATGTGCTTGCATTTGTCCTTGGTGCCCCACACCCCCCTGTAGTTTTATCCCTTGAAACTGCTGTCCAAGCAATGTCTGAAGTGTCTGTGGTGACTGACTGCTTTGGAGCAGGAGGGTAAATGGGAGACCTGAATTTAAGAATATCTGCTGTCTCCACCAAAGATTTCTCTTTTGACAAACACCAGTTCGGGGATTTTAAAAGGTTTTAAAAGATAAAAACTGTCGATGCTGGGAACAAAGAGATTTCAGATATTGCTGTATCTTTCTCATGTGGAGTCTTGCCAGGGGTATCATCAAAAACACAGATGCCATGAGACCCAAAATCCTGAGGTATTCCCTCGAAGTGACCTAAGTCTGAGTGGAAAAATCTTACTAACAGATCTAAATAAAGTTCTACTTTTTATGTGGAAGAAAACCTCTTTGAACTGAGGTATCTGGTTGATATCCCAGGAACACAATCCTGTGTGAGGGAGTCAAGAAAGAGTTTTGAATGTTCTCCTGGAATGCCAGGTTGTGTAAGAGATCTCTCACCTAACAGACAGATTCTCGACACTGAAAAAGACTCTGCAAAGATAAGCAAATTATCTAAATATGAAAAATATGAATATCCTGTAGCCTGCAATGAGCTATAACTGGAGAGAGACCCTTTGTGAACACTCTTGGTGCAGTGGGTAGTACAAAGAGTAAGTCAGAGAACTGAAAATGTGATCCAAACACACAAAACCTTAAGAAACGTCTCAAGTCTGGATGAATAGGAATGTGAAAATAAGCATCTTTTAAGTCTAGTGCTACCAAACCTGAAAGAGGAAGAAGAGATAACATATTCTGAAGTGATATCATTTTTATTTGGGCACTACTGCAAACAGTGTTGGGAAAGAAATATCCAGATCTGGTCTTCAACCATTTTCTTTCTTTCTTTGCCATTTAGAAAATCCATGAATAAAAACTCTTCCCCACCTGGGAAGCAGGAACTGGTTCTATCACTCCTTGGGACAGCATGTGATGAAGAACAAGTGGAAACAAAAGAGTCTGATCTGGAAGAGGAGGAATGATAGGCAATCTCCAAGCGCTTGACCCCACCTAGTTCGGATTCATCAAGGGAAGATCTTGTCTGTTGAAGCTGGTTGGCCTCTTTGAGACTGTCACCAAGGCCCTGGATGAGGGTAAATCAGTGCATACAGCATACCTTGACTTGGCCAAGGCCTCTGACACAATCCCCCACTCAGGCATTATCGAAAAGCTAACACAACCTGGAGTAAATCCTTATCTCATCAGGTGGGTGGCCAACTGACTCACTGACGGGACCCTCAAAGTCAAAATAGGCACATCCACTTCCGATAGCAGACCTGTCACTAGTGGACTTCCCCAGGGATCTGTCATGGGATCCCCTACTGTTTGGCATCTATTTCTCAGAGGTCCAGGCAAAGACAAAATAGCCTGTGGATGAACAAGTTTGCAGACGACTGTAAGTTGGGTGCGGTCACTGACTCCCCAAATGATGTTAACATACTGCAAGAGGGTCTCACAGCAACTAATGACTGGTGCCAAAGCTAAATGCAATTCGGCAAAACATGACCCCTACTGATTACCACATGAATGGCAAACCCCTAAGAACTCAACCTGTGGTAAGAGACCTGAGAACTCAGGTTGATAACCTCACATTTGACCATCATTTAATGGCAGTAATCAGAAAAGCCTTTTACTTGGTTTATCTCATAAGTAAAGGGACTGTATCCCGAAAAAAGGAGGTCATTACCTCTCTATACTCCTCCCTCATTAGACCAATAACTGAGTACAGTGCCCCATTTGAGATGTACCTCTCCAAATATCTGTGCCAACTGGAAAGGCCACTGAAATACCTCACAAAGAGAATCCATGGCCTTCAACACCTGTCCTGTGCAGACAGGCTCAAGTCACTATCACTCTACCTGGTATCATACAGATTGCTCAGGGGTGATCTGTGTCTCACCTACGAGGCAAACTCAGACCCTGCCCTACTACAGATGCTCCATATCCATAAGTCTAACTCACATACTACCCTCTCAGAAGGCCTGAATCTAATATGCAACATCAACAAAACCTGCAGGAGAGAGAGGTTTGTCTTCCACAGGCTGCCCCGTCTCTTGAATAGACTCCCCATACGTGTCAAACAGAGCACCTCACTGACCCTCTTCAAGCGCAACCTTGTTGTGCCAGGGGTTCCACTGACAGGGGTGACAGGTGCTGACTGAGGTTTATTTTTGGGTATAAACTCTTGGCTGGACTTGTAAGGGCCTCAGGGCCATTAGCCTAGAAACCTCCATTGATCCTATGATCCCCTGGAATAGAGGAGGAATTTCCTCCCACTGCCACCTGTAACCCTGGGAAATGATTTTCAGAACCTATTTCTCTGAAACAATGTGTTGCCAAAGAAAAAAATGGAGATTCAGACTTTCTGGAAGAAATAAGGATCTAGAGTGGAAATGGATCATAACGTTTCTTGAATAGTCATTAGACTTGTTGGACTGTCCTTGGTTTGGGGAGGATTGAGACTTCTGTTTGGAACCTGCTAGCCATTTCTTCTTAAACCTCTGCTTACGTGAATTCTGTTGAGACTGTTTGTTTTGTTTTTGGATGAGGTGAAGGAAAATCCCTTGGACAACCTGGAAAAGGTTGGCTGAAAAATGTTATAAATTTCCAGGATTAGCATACCCCTTTCGTCACAATTTTTGATCACCTCTGCAGCAGAGGGCTCAAACACTAAATACCTATCCAAGGGAGAATTTAAAATCTCATTTTTAACATAATCTGAACGGTTCTGAGAATGCAGCCATGTGGACTTCCTTAAAAAAGTATAGTGGTCATAGCCCTGGAAGAAGTATCAACAGAGTCATGCACTCACTGCAAATAATGTGTAGTGACCTGTGCAATAAAAGAAACAAAGTTATTTAAGGCAGAATTTTCTTCTTCAGAAGAAACTGCAGATAAATCATCCATCATACTTTAACATATGAGCCTGGCAATTCAAAATTCTGAAAATCAAAGTTGCAAAAGCATACACTTTTTTCCTATGCCTATCAATAATTTCCCCATCCTTATCAGAAAGAGTATGATTGTGCTTAGCTGCAGTGGAATAAACTAAAATTATATCTGCTGGGTCAGGATTGGGAATAGTGTATAAAAATTTAAAAGGTTGAGGAACCTTATACATCCTAAAAAACAGAGGAACCTATCAGGAAAATTGCAGGCAGTAATACACATATCCTGCAAAGCAGACAAAACAGGAGGAATGGGTGTAGGTTCTGGAAAATCCTTGTGTAACAACTCAAAGCATTTTCTGTGGGACTGATAAACACCTTCTGAATGAATCTTTTCAACACAGGAAATGGACAGAAAATCATGAGACCAGGTGACAACTTCTGGGCAAGATCATCCCGTGAGAATTTCCCTGATGAGTGAATGGAGCAGTTCAGTAAGCCAAACATGCTGTAAGAGGATACTTCCCATTTCTATAAACTTGTTCATGCCACCAAGGTGCTGAGAGTCTGCTCATTGAATAGAAGCAGACATGTGCTGTTTTTCTGCCAAGGAAACGGACGGCCCCAGAGTATGGATAACAACCAGGAAATGGCTGCTAGCGATCATCCACTCCCATTGTATCATACCTTTTCAGAATAAGGGAACGGATTGAGTTTGCCTTGCATATTGATGTACCATGCAGCAATTGCATTGTCCATTTTGTATGGTGAAATGTGTCCTGGAAAGTCTGTGGGAGTCAAAAGGACTGACGTCATCTCCAGAACTGAACAGCCATCAAAACTTCTCCCCACTCAAGGCTACTGCATTTGTTGTGAGTGTTGCCAAGCAAGAGTGGGGGCAGTGAAAAGAATTGCAGAGGAAAAAAGTGAATCCATCCTGTATGGTAACTGATGCCTGGCTCCACTCCACAGAAATGTGGACCTGATTTAAAAGAGAGCTCTCATTTTGAGACCACTGGGTCCAAAGGGCCCAAGAAAGAACTGTCATGTGATATGTTGCATGAAGAACCCAGTAGATGGCCACTGATATATAATAGCTGATATCTTGAGACAGATAACTGTTGGCTATTAAAGATGCAAGAAATGATGGCACTTTGTAACAGGATTCTGTTCACAGAAAGTCTTACTTTGCCTAATTTTGTGTCCAAACTGAGCCTATAAATATGAGCTGGTATGTCGGTAGTAGATGAAACATGGCCAGATTCACCCAGAGACTTGAACAAGCTACTGGAGACTACTTCACTGGGATATAGAAGGGCAACAATATGTCTGTTGTCTATATATACATGAGAATGCTACAATCAAATATATGCATTTAGTAAACATATTGGGGGATAAGGAAAGACCAAAATAAACAGTCCACAGTTAACAATAAATTGCTCCAAGTCTGCAGTGCAAATTGAAAATCATCTCTTAGTGACTTTGATAAGGAGACTGTCATACTGGACATCCAAACAGTACATCCAGTCTCCTTTTCCTGGACAAAGAAAGGCTGACTGCTCTGAGACCAAAAGAAAGCTTTGCTAGGGCTGACTGCATTTAACCTGTTAAGATCCAAAATCGCCCTTGGGTCCTTTTTTTGGTAGTAAAAGGAACCTAAGTAATATTAAGACCATCTCTGTTTTGAATAGTTTTTCTTTGTTTATTTTTTGCTTAGGTTCATAGGTGTGTACTAGGCTAATAGCCCTGCAGCCTTTACAAGAATAGCCCATAGAAGTGCCCTGGCACTCTGCCACTCGACGTTAGTTCCCAGTGCCTCTATCAAGTACAGCTACTGGAGTGATCCCTGGGGTGAACTTTCTATTACCCATCCACTCATCAAGATTTCTCTTGAAGAGGGTCAGCGAGGTGCTCTGCTTGACATGTATGGGAAGTCTATTCCATAGCATGGGCAGTCTCTGGATGAGGAACCTGTCACTTCAGCATGTTCTGTTGATTGTGGTAATGAGGTTGAGGTCTCTGGAACATGTGGTGTGGAGGGATTGGGATTTCTTTAGATGTAGCATTTTAACAGAGCTGGGTCAGACATGGTTTTGTAAGTCAAGCAGAGATCACCTCTAAGTAGGCAATATGAGACAGAGAATAGCTAGAGTCTTTTGAGTCTGTCCGTGTAGGACATGTGTTTAATTAATGCCTATGATCCTCTTTGTGAGGTACTTCTGTGGCCTCTCCAGCTGTTGCAGGTGTCTAGTGAGGTACATGCCAAATGGGGCATTATACTTGACGACTGCTCTAATGAGGGAAAAGTAGAGAGAGAGAGATGATGACCCGTTTCTTTCTGGATGCAAAACCGTTGGTAATGAGATGTGCCACATAGAAGGGCATTCTGACCACAGTGGCAACGTGGTGGTTGAAGGAGAGGTTGCTGTCAACCTGTGTCCCCAGATCGCTTATAACAACTTCAGTGTTCAGTGGGTTCCCACTGATGGAGTAATTAGTGGGAACTGAGTTTAACCTTAGGAGGTTTAAGACCTCTATTTTTGCTGTTTTCTTCTTATGGTGTGGGACATCCAGTAGGAAGAGAAAAGACTGGGTCATTAGGAAGACTACTCTGTAAAACCCTGAATGTAAATGCCCTCAGCCATCTGTCCTTAGAAAGACAACCCCAACTGCCTTCAGACAGAAGCATCTAGATAAGGCATCAGGGCTGCAGCTGATGATGACCACTCATAGGAGGTTTATACTTGTTAAAATCCCAGTAAGAAGACACTCCAAAGTAGAAGCTGGACCAAAGACTCATTACTTAGCGCTTTCGTCAGTATTACACTTGACTTCTTAAGAATAAAATCATGTGACACAACTCTTCCTTAAATAACCAGACTAATCAGGTGACTTAATTAAAAATGAATTGTAACAATACTTACTCCCCCGATTTACAAACATTAAATAGTTACATTTATACAACCCCATCAATTATATATATATATATAAAACAGTTACTGATTGACAATACACTTATGTAAAACTTTTTAAATGCTGTACTTATGTTCCTTTACATTTGTTTGATCATATCACACCATTATAAATGAAAATCAGCTTTAAGTCTCAAAACACTAGACAAGGAGACTACTTCATTTAAACCTGGTGAACTTATGGCATTAACCCTTAATTGCCACATAAGTTCCTTACATTCAAGAAATAATTCACTAGGTCCCCCTCTACCATTGTATTCTATCTGATCAATGGCAATAAATCTAAAACTATGGCCAGGCAATTGATTTAAATGCTTAGCTAAAGCATTGTTCAAATTACCTTTTTGTATATTATACATATGTTGATATATACGTTTTCTGAAAGCAGTTTTTGTTTTTCCAATGTAAAAACTTCCACAATCCTGACACTTAGCTGCATATACTAGCATTTTACTACCACAGTTGAACTTGTTTTTGAGGCTCATTGTTCCAAATCCTGGAATCTTAACATTTTCACCTTCCATGATGTATCGACATTGCCCACAATGTCCACACCTACTCATTTTCTCTCTTATTTGCCTTGAAGTCTCTTCATTATTTCTTTTCAAAATGATTTTAAAACTCATATCTTTTTTATAGACAACAACGGGCTTATCCCCCACTCTTCTTATATGTTCATCATCTCCTCTAAATATGAACCAATTTTTATTCAGAATGCCTTTAATACCATATAACTGTGAATTAAATGTTAAAATCATTGCATTGCCATAGCTCTTAGTTTCAAACCCTCCTTTTCCCCCATTGGCTGTATTGTCATTGTCATTGTGAGGGATAGTAGCCAGAGTGCCTACTCCTAATTTGTTTGTGTCTTTCGGCTTTTTCCTGGTTAGGGGTCGCCACAGCGGAACTCCGGTCCGCTAATGATTGGCAGTAGATTTTTACGTACTGGCTTTCCAGGCCTAACGCACAACCTTCAACGAAGGAACACCCATTCACGCATGTCGCCACACAGAAGACGCTCTAACTGAGAATCGAACGGGTAACGTCTAACTGTGAGGCGACAATGCTGCCGCAGCACCACCACCGCGGTCTACTCCTAATAAAGGGTAAAAATACCCTAACCTCCACTTCTGTGTTACTTCCTCCATAATGGGGTCTATGAATGCTGCCGGATAACCCCTTTTTTCCAAAATTCTCTTTAGGGCATCCCTCTCTTTAAAAAAATGTATCTGTATTACTAACCATCGTGCTAATCGCACGCACTGACCCTTTACTAGGGACTTTTTTTGATGCAACAGGTGCCTGATATCGAAGTGCAACAAAGAATTTGAGTAAGTGGGTTTTCTATGTATTGTGGATGTGAAATCCTGAAGTGTTGTATCCTTGGTAATAGATATATCCAAAAAATTAATCACTTCATAATGAGTCTCCATGGTGAAACGTAGAAAAGGTTTGCTAGAATTAAGAAACTGAAAAAATTCACCCAACTGTTCCTCATTTCCATCCACAAAATTAAAATATCGTCAAGGTAACGACCATAGAATTTACAAAATTTGTACCATTCCAAGGTGAAAATGGTTGTTAACTCCCATTGAGTTAAAACAATATTAGCAAAAAGGGGGACACAGGTAGCCCCCATCGCGGCACCAGTCTTCTGCCTAAATAACTGGTTGTCGAAAATGATATAATTATTCTGCAAAATAAGTTCCATTAGGGTCCTAAACATCAGGATCCTCGAGTGCCCTAGGATGACATGCCCACACAAAAATTCATAAAACATCTCAATTCCTTCATCATGTGGTATAACACTAAACAAGTCCTTGACTTCAATTGTAAATAATAGCAAATCATCGTGAACCATGTCCTTCCTAATTTCACACAGGCAATCCCAAGAGTCCTTGATAAGATGTGGAAATTTGTATAGATATTTCTTTAAATGGAAATCAACAAATTTAGCTACTGTTAGGGTTTTAGAAGCTTTTGCATCTACAATGGGTCTTGGGGGGGCGGGGTTCTATGCTCTTGTGGATCGCAGGTATACCAAATATTGTAGGTATTCTATGGTTGGTTTGTTGTAAATACTGTAATTCACTCAATGTAATCTGATCGTTCAGTAATAAGTCATTCAAAAGTATATCAACAGTCCTATAAGCTATGTTTAGTTCATTAACCATCTCCATATAAAAAAAACATCTTATCCACATACATTTGTCGATCCATAACTACTAAACCCCTCCCTTATCGGGCTTCATAACCCTGATAGATCTGTTGTTGGAAATGGTATTTAAGAGGCTTAACTCATACCCACTCAAATTTGGAATCATATCCTTGTTCTTCCCCAAAAATTCCCTGATGTCATTCATGCACATTGTTTCAAATATTTGAAGTGAAGGGTGTAGAGGGGGAGTAAAGATACTAGTTTTTTTACATTCACTATTAAATGTCAAATGTTCATTTCCTTCAAATACAAAACAAAAATTCAATTTTCTAACGTACAGCTTGAGATCTTAAAGCACCTTTTCAACATTTGCCTTGCGTGTAGGCACAAAATTTAACCCTTTTTGAAACAAATTGGCCCATTCTTCAGTTACCGCTTGTGTACTAAGGTTGTACATTTTAAAATCAGAATGCACGTTATAAATAATAATACAATGTTCACCTTCATTATTTATAACATCATTACCTGTGTTCATATTCAATACCATCTCGCACCTCTCCCCCTCCCGGTCCCTCTCCCCCGAAAGGTAGTCATTTGGTTGTATCCGTTCCCAAAGGTCTCCCGGTTGTTCCAAACATTGTTGGTTCCCTCCTAAATCTGGTTCCGTAACCTCACGGATCTCTGAAGGGTTACACCTAAAGGGACATCCCCATTATGGTTTTTGTTGTTATCAAAAACAGCCTGTCTCATTTTCATTAAAATTCTCCTCGACATTAGAATTATATACAGTGTAGGACCTTCCTAAGTTGGTTCCCTTCGGTAAGGGAAATGCATTACCAGCGTCATACTGCATTTTGTCCTTTTCCAATTTTTTAGATTTCTTACTCTTAACATTTGTGATAACCTTATCAACATTAAAGTATTAACAAATACTGCCCTATATTCATCCAATTTAAAACTAAAACATAAGTAATTTTTGATATGTTCATTTAGAACATTATCTTTCAAAATAATGAACTTTCGTTCATTGTCCCTTACCAAAGCTTCCATCAGTACACAGCCTTGGCATTTGAACATGGCCAGCAGTTCAGAATGTAACTCAGAACCCTGAATTAAACCGTTTGGAAATTTCCAGTATCATAGACCTTTAGGGACTTGTTGCCTCCTCAAGCATTCCCTCAAATAATTATTTTCGACTTGAATCTTGCGTAGTTTTAAGACCTCCACTTCCAAGGTCTTAAGCTGTTCATCCAATGTCCCATAAGAAACTCTTTGTTGTGTTGGTATAAACGAACAGTCCCCCATGTTGTTAATCCAGTCTGCTAAGTTGCAACTATGCTGTGTTTCCACCCGATTGGTGGAACTTTCATCATTACTTCACCCTTCCGAATTCTGTAGAGTACTACCACTCACAGCAGCCTGGTTGTTATTTTGACTGACGGGGCTCCTCTGCCCTGGCGTGATGAATAAAGATTGACTTCCTTGCACTGAATGAATACCCTCATCTGTATTCACTGCAAAGGTCATAGGTGCAGGGTAAAGTCTCTTCCCAAAGCCTACCAACTGTTGTGTAAGCACTACAATAAGTGCCGAAAGGTTCACAATGAATTTTACCAAGTCGTTCGTGGAACCTGTTGCCCCAGTCACCACAGGTGTGTCGTCCTCCATGTAGTGCAAACCAGTAACACAAACAAGCACAAACTGATAAAATCCCAGTAAGAAGACACTCCAAAGTACTAGCTGGACCAAAGACTCTTTATTTAGCACTTTCGTCAGTATTACACTTGACGTCTTCAGAATAAAATCATGTGACACAATTTTTAATCAACTCACCTGATTAGCCTGGTTATTTAAGGAAGATTTGTGTCACATGATTTTATTCTGAAGAAGTCAAGTGTAATACTGACGAAAGCGCTAAATAGAGTGTCTCTGGTCCAGCTTCCACTTTGGAGTGGCTTCTTACTATGATTTTATCAGTCTGTGCTTGTTTGTGTTACAGGTTTATAGCTGTCCAGTGTTTGCTGAGGACCTCTTCCTTGTGACCCTTTATTTCTCTGACAATTACCCTGTTTACTAGAATTCTTTCCAACCCAGTGCTTATATGGCTATTGCCCATGCCTGAACCACAACTGGCATGGGCTCTTTTGCATCCTGAAAAAAGAGTCAAGGAGTTTGGAACTTTACAGTTACAGCCATAACAGACTCTTGAAAGGAGGGATATATATATATATATATATATATATATATATATATATATATATATATATATATATTTTTTTTAATATTTTTTTTATATTTTGAATACTGTGATTTGTTTTCTTTACCTTGTGTTTCACTTGAATTCTGCTTTTAACTGCATATTAAAACTTCAAAAGAGACCACAGCTCTGTCTCTTGTGAGTCAGGCAGAAATTGTTCCCACCTGCCCACCCTGTTACTATTCTGTTCTTAAATACTATTGTCTTTCTAGTTGCCTGCCTCTTATGTTAATTTGACCATATATTTCATTTCCTCTCTGCTTTCACTGGCTTGTGTGAGTAAGCACAGAATTATCATTTTGTGAAATCACTCCCCTTCAACTATTTAAATTTATTGGCCATCCTACTGTATTCCATAGTACTAGAATACTAAAGTGATCAACCCCTTTCAATCTTGCTTGCTGTTTTAAAAATAGTGACTGTCCACTAAAACAACTTTTTAGACAGGTAAAACTTAAGTTATCTACTTTCACATCTACCTTCTCTAGTGCACACTGCAGTGTTTAGGATAAACCATGTTTTTTTCATCTTACCTTTAAGCATCTCTGTGACTAGCACTTGCTCTAATACTTGCTGGAAAGCACTAGGAAGCCTTAAACTGATACAAGCACTCAACTCTCCTTATTAATAAGGAGAAATTAATCATAGGCACTAAACAGCCTATAACTGCAACATACCTTGCTAAGGGAAGGGAAAACAGCTCCTGTACTTTTAAAAAAAAAGCACCAAACCAGGCAAGTCCAAGGGTCAGCTTCCGATGATTTCTCCTGTCCACCTGGTGAATCCGGGCATACAGGGGCAATGCAGCAATTGCCTCATGTACACAGACTATCCTCTCCTCCTACCACCCAACACTACAACCTGTGAGAGATTCACTTACAGAGCCAAACTGGAAGAAAAGCTCTCTCCACTCAAGATTGTGCTAGACAGTCAAGAGGAGGAGGTTAACACCCGCACTACACCTCAAGCAACACATAGCCCTTCTAAACTCACACTACCAACACCCACTGATAGCAACACTAAATCCACATATGTGGAGGCCCTTAACTGTAACCTGCCAAAGCAACAAGGACCTCCGAAGGTGAAACACAAACAAACACCAATCATAACCAAAGTGTCACATAGCTCACAACACCAGTGTGCCACCCAGCAACAGCCCCTAAGGCAAGACAACATACCTAACACTTTAGTCACAGGTGACTCTATAGTCAGGCACACTGATGTCCACCTCACCAGGCTGAACAAGGAAAAAATTACAGTCAGCTGCCTGTCGGGTGCCAGGATCCGCCACATTACACATGCACTCAAGTCACTCCACAACAAGTACAAATATTACTCTGTCATTGTCATTGTCCATGAAAAGAGACATGGAAGAGCTCTCGGATCATGTGGCCCAGGCAGGTATGACCCTACCCCTGAGTAGCATCCTGCCTCCTCCCAGAATGATACCACAACATAAGGGCAAAATTATTGACTTCAACAACTGGTTAAGCTTCTGGTGTCATTCAAAGGAGAATCCAGTATCTGTCTGCCTGGGACGACATGATCGACAGACCATGATGCTTTGCCAGAGATGGTCTGCACCTGTCGCCCCTGGGATTCAGGTAACAGGCTAAGGCTCTTGCCACCCCTATAGTGCCTTTTTTAGGCAAAGTTCAAAGGACAAAACCACCACCGTAACAGGTACAAGCATGCAAAATCTGAAGGTAATGTTACTCAATGCTAGAAGTCTAAACCTCAAAATGCACACTCTCGTGGCACTCATAAAAATAGAGACCATCAATATCTGTGAAGTAACTGAGACCTGCTTCAAGGCTCCAGAGAGCACCCCTGCAATACCAGGCTACAACTCTTACCACACTTTTCGGCCACCAAACCAGGATCGAAACACTAAAGGTGGAGGAGTGTCCATATTCACCAAGGATATTCACACCACCAGGCTAGTTGCCCAATACAATGCGTCTGAAATTCTCCAGTTGCAACTAACACTAGGTAACACTGCAATTCAAATTGTAGCTTGCTACAGATCCCCCACCATGCCCCAAGATTCTCACTACACCTTTCTAAACATACTGGAAAATATTAAGATACAACCAAACAGCCTAATACTGGGTGATTTCAACTACCCTGCCATTAACTGGGAAAAATGCTCGTGTACTAGCACCTTTGCCCAACGGTTCTTGGAATTCATAAATTAAACAGTGTAAGAAACTTCTCTGTATGGAAGATTTTCAGTCCATATATTTCTAGTTAATCACTGTGATTAACTAGAAATATATGGACTGAAAATCTTCCACACAGAGAAGTTTCTTACACTGTTTTGTTTTTGGACCCACTACACTTTAGTGGGTTGTTTTGAGACTTCGAGGATACCACGGAGATTACTTGGAATTCATAAATTCCAATGCCCTGGATCAACTAATCCATAGTCCCACCAGGGGCTCCAATATCCTAGACCTGGTAATTACCAACATGAGAAATCGATGCTCCACACCTATGGTCACCCCCTCGTTGGTCAGGTCAGACCATAAGTTAATTACCCTTAACATCCACATCCCACCCCCACTCCCCAGTAAGGAAACCTCCATAAAAAACTTTTCCAAAGCTAACTTCATGGTACTCAAGTCAGAAGTGACAAACTTCATGACACCCATGCAGATGGGAACTGAAAGTTCGACTGCTGAGTCCTACACTAAGGCACTGTATGAGCACATCCACTCATGCATGAATCGTGCAATCCCAACTAGAACCAAGATGCTCTCCCCCCAAAAAAGGAAGCCAATCTGGTGGTCCCCTGCCATAAACAAACTTTACAACAAAAGGAAGAAACTGTTGCAGAAAAGAGGAAAATCCCACGATGCAAAAAATTCCCTTACCAGCGTATGTAAGAAGCTGAGCTTCCTCATAAAATCCTCCAAAGCTAGTTACAAAAATAAAATTGCCAAAGATTCCAAAGACAACCACAAGGCATTCTATAACTATGTCAAGAATCTAAATGGCAATGCTCAGATCTGCTCTGAGCTACAACAGAATGGCATTAAATATACTGATCCCAAGGATATTGCCAATATCCTAGCAGATCGATTCAGTGCCAACTTCACCCCCCTCTCACCCCCTAAACGGCCCATCTCAGTACTGGAAGATTGTCAAATTCCAGTAATAACAGCCACACAGGTAAAAAACGCACTCTCCAAAGCTAAGAATACAGCATCCATGGGACCAGATGACATCCTGGGCTGTGTACTACATGAACTACAAAATGAACTGGCACCTCACTTAAGTGTCATATTAATTCATACCCTCACCTCAGGCTTCGGGCCCACTGAGTGGCGCACAGCTACAGTTATCCCACTCCACAAGGGGGGATCCACCTTGGATCCTAGGAACTACCGCCCCATCAGTCTGACAAGCCTGATCTGCAAGGCCATGGAACGTATTATCATGGAACTTATAAATAAAGATATTCGCAACCTTCAAACACTGGACCTCACCCAGTTTGGGTTTGTGAAGGACCGATCTTGTCTCCTGAACCTGATTGACTTCTTCAAATCAGTCTCCAGAGCCGTGAATGAGGGTAAGGCAGTCCACACAGCCTATATGGACCTCACCAAGACATTTGACACCATCCCCCACTCTGGAATCCTACATAAATGTACTAAGCTGGGCATTAATCCCTATGTCACTCGATGGGTTGCCAACTGGCTTACTGACAGAACCCACACTGTAAAGGTAGCTGACTCCAAATCCAGCTCCAGATAAGTGACAAGTGGAGTACCTCAGGGTTCAGTCCTGGGACCGCTCTTGTTTGGCATCTACCTCTCTGAAGTACAGGCCAACACTAACGGACACTGGCTAACAAAGTTCGCAGATGACTGCAAACTGGGAGCCATTATTGAATCCCCAAATGATGTGGATACTCTACAAAAGGGCCTTACAGAAACGGATGCTTGGTGCCAGAGCCATGGGCTCAAGCTCAATGCCAAGAAATGTATAGTTATCCCCTTTGGGAAAAAATATGTACCCATGAATTACCACATAGGTGGCAGTACACTAAACACCGAAAGTGTGGTAAGAGATTTAGAGACACAGGTGGACAGTGGTCTCACCTTCAATAACCACATCGCCACAACAGTCAGGAAATGCTTCTATGTGGCAAACCTCATCACTAAGGGCTTTTCATCCAGAAAGAAGTGGTCATTGTCCCACTGTACTCATCCCTCATTAGACCCATTATAGAATACAATGCCCCATTTGGTATGTACCTCTCAAGACATTTGCAACAACTGGAAAGGTTGCAGAAATACCTGACTAAAAGAATCACAGGCCTAAAGCAGATGCCCTTTGCTGACCGCCTTAAAAAACTCCAGCTATACTCTGTCGCATATTGTCTACTCAGACGTGATCTCTGCTTAACATGCAAGGCCATGTCAAACCCAGAGCTGTTGGACATGCTACACTTAAAAAAATCCCAATCCCTCAGAGCTGCACGCTCCAGGGATCTAAACCTTGTCATCACAATAAACAAAAAGTACAGTTTAGTACCTACCATAAATGTAGATGTCCGATAGATATGCAACTGCAGTCATAACATATGGGGTTGTCCTGCCTCAGGCAGCCCTCGGTCGGCCGAATTCCAAAGTCTGGGTCTGGCGTCGGCTGGTGTCGCCTCCTCTCCGACGTCACAACGGCTGAAGTATAAAGGCATCGGCTGACGCCATCTTCTTCAGTGTTTCTTGCCCCAGATGTCAGGTGCCCACTTAGGAAGGCTAAATTTTGTAAATGGATAAAAAATAATCCCAAGCATGCACAACAGTAATAAACAGATACACCATAGGAGATACTCCCAGCTGAAGGGAAGAGGGGTAGTGACCCAAAAGGAAGGATACAGAAGGGTAGGAGGGTGGGAAAATCCGACTGCAGTTGCATATCTATCGGACATCTACATTTATGGTAGGTACAAAACTGTACTATGTCCTTCAAGAATGCAACTGCAGTCATAACATATGGGTTGAACACCATAGCCAAGCTGGGGGTGGAAGGAACTATGATAAGGATGGTGTAGCTATAATCCCCTGCAGGACTGCCAAAGCAAAGCCTGCTCGGGATCTGGAGTATAATGGCAGGTGGTAGTGCTTGGTAAATGTATGCACGGAGCTCCATGTAGCAGCCTCTAAAATGTCCTTTGTTGCCACTCCTCTTAGGAAAGCTGTGGAAGTGGCTATAGCTCTGGTGGAGTGTGGCCTAATATTGGCTGGCACACCTTTTCCATGAAAAGAATAGCAAAATCTGATGCAATGTCCAATCCATTTTGAAATTGTTTGTTTGGAGATTGCCTTTCCCTGTACTCCAGCAGCATAAGCTACAAACAGCTGGTCAGACTTTCTGGTGGCCTTAGTTCTGTCCAGGTAGTAGCGTAGTTGTCTTTGTATGTCCAAAGTATGCAGAAGTTTTTCCCCCCTATTTTGAGGATTGGGGAAGAATGTAGGCAGATGAATAGCTTGATTTAGAGATACCCTGGAAATAACTTTTGGCATGAATGTAGGATTTGTTCTTAGGGAGACTCTGTCTTGATGAAAAATGAGGAAGGGGGGCACTGCCATGAGTGCCTGTATCTCCGAAACTCTTCTTGCAGAAGTGACTGCCAATAAGAAGGCCATCTTCCATGAAAGAAATTGCATTTCTGAGGATGCTGCTGGCTCAAAGGGAGGTAGTGTTAGTTTTTCCAACACGTAGTTGAGGTCCCATGCAGGTACTGGCTGTTTTCTGGGAGGTTTAATATTCTTTATCCCTCTTAAAAACTGTCTTAGCAGAGGATGCGAAAACACTGGAGGATCACAGTTGTATTTTGCTGAGATTGCTGAGGCATGAATCTTTATTGAGGAGTATGAGAGTCCAAAGTGTTCCAATATCTGAGGAATACTCAGTAGTTCTGTGTCCTGACCCGTTTTGGCATTCCAGATGCTGAATCTTTTGCACTTGGCTGAATAGGTTTTTCTGGTGGAAGGTCTGCGTGCTTCCAGAAAGATCTCTTGAACAGATTTGGAAAGAGAGTTAGGTGTTGAAGTCATGGAAGTCTCCAGGCTGTCAGATGCAATGTTTTCAGGTCTTGATGTACAGTCCTGTAATTGTGTTGCGTTAGGAGCAGGGGCCATAGGGTCAGAGGCCATGGCTTGGTCCGAGTTATGGTCAATAGCAGTGGGTACCAATGTTGCCTTGGCCAGTCTGGCGCTATCAAGATGCCTGTTGGTTGTTCTGCCTTTATTTTCAGTATCACCTTGGTCAGCAGAGGCAGAGGAGGGAATGCATAAATTTTTAGAGAATTCCAGCTGAAGGAGAGAGCATCCGTTTTCCAAGCTAGAGGGTGATGAGTCCTTGTGCAGAACTTTTCCAGGTGATTATTTAGGTGGGAAGCAAAAAGATCTATGTCCGGTATTCCCCATGCCCTTGTCAGTTGAGAGAAAATGTGAGGGTGCAACATCCATTCGTGTGGATCCATGAAGTTTCTGCTCAGATTGTCCGCCAGTACATTGTCCTTGCCTGGTACAAACTGGGATTGTAAGTGTATCTTCAGGCTCAGGGATTTCTCCCCAGAGAAGCATTGTTAGTCTGCAGAGGGGATAAGAATGAGTGCCTCCCTGCTTGTTTATGTACCACATGACAGTGGTGTTGTCTGTCCTTATTAGCAAATGTCCTTCTTGTAGAGATTTTTCGAAAGTCTCGATGGCATATATCACTGCCAACATCTCCTTTTGGTTTATGTGCAGATGTCTTTCCTTTGGCGTCCATAGACCTTGAATGCATCTGCCCCCCATGTGCGCCCCCCATCCATGGTCTGAGGCGTCTGTTGTGATTATTTGGCCTGCTTGAGGTCTGTTGAAAGACATGCCCTTGTTTAGCTGACTGGCTTGAGCCCACCATAGAAATTCCTTCTGCAGGCATGGAATAAGTGGGATTATGTCCTCTAGGCTGTTGCTGTGTTGAGACCATAAGTTTTTTAAATACCACTGCAGCTTTCTCATATGAAGTCTTGCTAAAGGTATCAGAAGAATACAAGATGCCATGAAACCCAGGGCCTGCAGGATTTTCCTTGCAGTCAGCTGGGGAAGCCTTGCTAGGCCTTTGAAGTACTCTGGTAAATGCTGCTGTTTTTCCTCTGTGAGGTAGGCCATTTGTGTTTCCGTGTCCAGTTTGGCTCCTAGGAATGTAATCTGTTGGGATGGTAGTAATTTTGACTTTTGAATGTTGACTGTGTATCCCAAGGCCTGCAGTAGATGCATGACATAGTCCAAATTCCCTTTTAAGGTTTGTTTGTTGTCTGCTTGTATGAGGCAGTCGTCCAAGTAGGGGTATATTTGAATCCCCTGCTGTCTGCAGTGTGCCACTACTGATGCCAGGCATTTAGTGAACACTCTGGGCGCAGTAGACAAGCCAAACGGCAATGCTGAGAATTGATAATGCTCTGTTCCTGCAAGAAATCTGAGGTATCTTCTGCAGCTTTGTCTGATTGGGACATGCAGGTATGCCTCCTTGAGGTCCAGAGTGACCAGCCAAGACCCCTTGCCCAGCATGGGAAGAAGCTGCTGCAACGTCAGCATTTTGAATTTTGGCACAATGAGGAAAGTGTTTAGATTTGACAAGTCCAGTATGGGTCTCCATTTGTTTTCTTTTCTTGGAACAAGGAACAGTCTTGAGTAAAATCCCTGGCCTTGCTCCTGAGGAGGAACCCTTTCTATTGCTCTTATACTTAGTAGCTTGGAAACTTGAGAGAGTGCCTCTGCCCTTTGATGATGTGGCAGGTTTGGCATGCCTTGTCTTATTGGTAATGTGTGGAAGTGGAATCTGTAGCCTTTGTTTATCAAATCCTGAATCCAATTGTCTTTGATTAAGATATGCCAGTTTTGTGAGAATAAGGCTAATTTTCCGCCCAAAGGTGCTTCTCTTTGAACCTTTGTAGGCGGTACAAAAGTGAAGTCATTGTGATTGTCCCTGTGGTGCAGCTGAACTGTCTGCGCCACTTCTTTGATTTGGAGGTTGCCATTGGCGGCCCCTGTAAGATCCTTGGTGTTGTCCTCTACCCCTGGCTCGTCTGCTTTTTCCCCTTTGAAACTTGTCAGAGCCGGGGAAGGACCAATTCTTTGAGGGCCAGTTTCTGCTGAATTTGGGTGGCTGAACCTGAAGGAAATCCTTTACTGTCTGTACTGACTTTGCTTTTTCCTCTATGGATTTCAATACATGTTGTGCAGTAGCACCAAAAAGCTTTTGTTTCTCCAAAGGTGCATCCAGTAACTTTACTTTAACATGGTCAGGCAAAGATTGATCCTTCAACCAAGCATGTCTACGTATTACAGCCCCAGTCATAGCTGCCCTACATGAAGCTTCCAGTGCATCATAACCACACTGCAGAAAATGGTTATTAACCTGCTGAGTGCTATGTATATGATCCTGCAGTGCCTTTTTATCAATAGGCTCAGAAGAGGCTACCTTTTTCTGTAAGTCATCCAGGAGAAAATCTTGGTACTGAAACATGTGAAAAAGGCAGTTAAGGGACCTCATGGCTAGGGTAGTAGAGGTGTATACTTTTTTACCCCATCTCTCCAGGGACCTTGCTTCTCTGTCAGCGGGTTTTTGGCAGAGGATGAAGCCACTCCCTTGGGGCCCTGTGAAATAGTTTCTAGATCCACAGAGTGGGCCTTAAAAAGGTGCTTGTGAGTGTCAGGAACCCTATAATATCTGTCCGGCTTGACAGGAGCAGGAGGAAGAGAGTCAGGGTTGGCACTGGAGTCAGAGAAAACATCATCCAAAACATCCATAACTGGAGGGATAGCCAGAGGTCTGTGCTGGGGGAGCTTGAGGAAAGTACAAAGCCTTTTCCTGGAGTCAGAGAATTCCTGACCCTGCCATTGAAAATGTTCCCTCGTGGAATGCAGAACTTCCCCAAATGAGAAATCCTCTGGAGAGGAGGCAGAGGGAATAGATTCCTCAGCATCAGAGTCCTCGTAGGCCTGGAAGGGTTCTTCTTGAGTGTCAGAGTGCTCAGAATCCCCAGAGGCTTCATCCAAGGAGAGGTCGTCCGCCTGCTCAGGTCTAGGCCTTTTCTCTGCAGGTGGCTGCGAACCCCTGTCCGGATGAGGCTGAGAGCCCCTGATAAGGGAAATAAGATCTGCAGCCAGAGACATGATCTGCTTATCAGAGGAAGGGGCCTGGGCAGGTTTAGGATGGGCCTTGGCCTGACTGGCGGCCTTAGCACGTTCAAAGGCCTTGATGGACATGGAAACAGGAGGCCTAGCAGCCCCACGTGCAGGCGTTACCTTGTCCACCGGAATGGTGTCGGGTAGATCCAGAACTTCGGTTTCCGGAGGAAAATCAACAACCGGCACCGGAGAGGTCTCAGAGACCGAAGGTCGTGTTAGCGCTGTGTCGTCGGCCTGGAGCGGTAGATTTACCACTTCCGAAGGAGCCGGAGCGCTAGTAGAGGGTTTAGGAGAAACATCGGTAGTGGACGCGGGCCGAGGATGTCGGTCCCGGTCCTTGCGTTTTTTAGCAGATTGGGTTGTCGGTTGTTCCGACGGCATGATATACGCAAAAGATTCACCGAAGAAGTCCTCGGCGAATTCTGCCCGGTGCCTGAGAGTGCGCTTATTAAAGCAGGCACAGGCAGCACAGGCCGAGACGTCGTGGTCTGGGCCCAGGCAGGGAAGGCAGAGAGAATGGAAGTCCTTATGAGGTATTTGTTTACCACAAGACAAACAATTATTAACTTTCTCAATTTGTTCTGACATCGGCTGAGGCAAGAATAAATGTTCCCAACGGGGTACTTAGCTTTTAGATGACTTCGGTACTGAAAACACAGGAGCTGACCGACCGGCACTTGCGAACTGCTTCTGATTCGGGCACCGCGCGGCAAGAAAGACTGAAGAAGATGGCGTCGGCCGATGCCTTTATACTCCAGCCGTTGTGACGTCGGAGAGGAGGCGACACCAGCCGACGCCGGACCCAGACTTTGGAATTCGGCCGACCGAGGGCTGCCTGAGGCAGGACAACCCCATATGTTATGACTGCAGTTGCATTCTTGAAGGACATCATGCTGGTGGGATAGGTTCCTGACCCAGAGACTCCCCAGACTCTGGAATAGACTGCCCATACATATCAAGCAGAGCGCCTCCTTGGTACTCTTCAAAAGGAACCTTGACGATTGGATGGGAGAAAGGAAATTCACCCCGGGGATCACGTCAGTCACCCTACTAGACAGGGGTCCAGTGAAGTAAATAGTGTAGGAAGAAATAGCCAGGGAATTGCTATGGCTAGGCTTGTACAGGCCCTAGGGCCGATAGCCTAGTACCAACCTATGAACCTATAAATATATATATATATATATATATATATATATATATATATATATATATATATATATATATATCCATACATACATGCACACACACACACACACACACACACATATATATATATATATATATATATATATATATATATATATACATATACATATACACACACACACACACACACATATATATATATATATATATATATATATATATATATATATATATATATATATCTATAGGAAATGCTTTAAAAGAGTCAAATGTGCTGCTGTGCTGGATCTCACAGACATGTAAGAAACTTTGTCATCATTTTAAGAGAGTCATTTCATAAGGTTTACCATTGTGGACACTGTTTGTTGGGTCCATCTGACAACTGTTTTATTGTTTGGTTCACTTCATCAGAGACATCTCTATGAAAATCTATCATGTGGGCCAGGTAATTGAGTGCCCTTAAACAAACAAAACATAGAGGATGAGACTATGTCCTCCCCTAGCTGATCCACCACACTGGGCCCCTCATGTAGCAGGTGCATCACTGGGTATAAAGTGTAGAGGCTCTTGTATAAAATAAATTGTAATACTTTGCAGTGTTATCTTTTGTGTGAAACAAAGTTGAAATACATGGGTTCCTATTACGTTATCGAAAGATAATGTAATCGAACGGCCAAAACATCGAAACGGCCACATTTCGAAGTTTGAATTGTGGGATTGCAGTACAGTGAAGACTGGGATATTTGCCCTTTTCTCACTGTAGTGCGATCTCGGATTTGGAATATATATTTAGCGGGGGGGGGGTGTGGGGGGCACAGCCACCCACAATAAAAGTTTCAAAATGCAGCCTTTTCGATGTTTTGGCCATTCGATTACGTTATCTTTCGATAACGTAATATGAACCCAAAATACATTACTATGGCTATTATTTTGTTTAACATGGTCAGATATTTTAGGGGTACACAATCAACAAAACAATTAAAATTGTTGCATAATCAGTCTGTCTGTAAATGACTATCCCTGCTATTTATTCACATTAAACAGTCATTACTTTTTCTTTGCTAGATGTGTGTGCATTTTTGCAAAATAAACTGGAATACTTCACTGAGGCCACAGTGTGTTTTTGTTTAACAAACCTGAAATACATTACTGTGGTTATACTTTTTACCACAATTAGACAATGGAGAAGTGCCTCCTACAAACTACAGCTATGTGCTAGGTACATGCACTGTCTATGGATGAAAATTACTTTGGCTTGATACTGAAATCAAGTTAATCACTGCTATGACTTATGCCTATGTATATGTGTTGGCAGAGGGGCTGAATAGTATCTAAGCATAACAAGCTGTCCATAACTTCTTTTACTTTTCATAACAGTCAGACATCAGCAATGAATACAAAAAGTGACTATCTTTATCAACCTGAGTAGGATGTTGAACACAAAATGATCACCATACCAGTGGCACACCAAGTAATGTTGCCATCTCACACTGCTTGCTTCTCTGGTTGAGTTCTTGGCTATGGTTTCATTTGTGTGGAATCTCCACGCCCTCCTGTCTGTGAGTTTTTTCCATATGTTCTGGTTTCCTCCAACAGCCCCAAAAGTATGCAGATCTGGTGTTCCTCTAATCTGCCTTTAGGTGTGTGTGTGTGTGTGTGTGTGTGTGTGTGTGTGTGTGTGTGTGTGTGTGTGTGTGTGTGTGTGTGTGTGCTCATCTTGTGACAGACCTGACGTGTGTGTGTGTGATTGTGTCTGTGCACGCGCGTGTGTGTGTGTATGCGTGTGTGTGTGCGTGTATGTGTGTGCGTGTGTACATACATGTGTGTGTGTGTGTTTGAAAATAATATCAGTACCCTTTTCAATCATAGCCTAACTACAGGCTTTGTTCCTGTGCAATGGAGAACAGCTACAGTTACTCCCCTCCACAAAGGTGGCCTAGCAACAGACACGGGGAATTACAGACCCGTAAGCCTGACCAGCCTCATCTGTAAGGCTATGGAATGTATCATTATGGACCTCATAAATAAAGACATAGGTGACCTCCAAAGCCTGGATCTTACCCAATTTGGCTTCATGAAGTGCAGATCCTTCCTGTTAAATCTGACTGATTTCTTTGAAAGTGTGACCAAGGCCATTGATGAGGGCAAATTTGTTCACACAGCATACCTCTACTTGGCTAAAGCTTTTAACACAATCCCACATTCGGGCATTACTGATAAACTTAGCAAACTGAATGTAAACCCCTTCATTGTAAGATGGGTTGCCAACTGTCTCACAAACCAGACACACACTATCAAAATGGGTGACTCCACATCAACCAGCAGACCTGTTACCAGTGGGGTGCCACAGGGATCAGTGCTCCGCCCTCTACTGTTTGGTATATACTTCTCAGAAGTTCAGATCAAAACTAAGGGGTTGTGGCTGACCACATCTGGAGATGACTGCAAACTACGTGCAATCATTGAATCCCCAAATGATGTCAGTATACTCCAGGATGGTCTCACACAGACCATCGACTGGTGTATTAGTTACGCTCTCAAACAGAATGCAGGGAAATGCATAATCATTCCCTTCAGCACAAACAATGTCTCTTCACACTATCAAATCAATAAAAATAACCTAAGTACCCATGAAGTGGTAAGGGACCTGGGATCACAGGTTGACCCTGACCTTAACTTCAATCACCCCATGTCTACCACTGTAAGGAAAGCTTTCCATGTAGCTCACTTGATTAGTAAAGGCATAACCTCAAGACAAAAGAAGTTATCATGCCCCAATACTCAACACTTATCCGGCCCATAACTGAGTATAACGCACCATTTGGTATGTACCATACTAAGCACCTACAGCAATTAGAGACACCTCTGAGGTTTCTAACAAAGAAGATCAAGGGCCTCTAGCATGTGCCTTACAAGGACCGACTAAAATCCCTGTCACTATACTCCATATCGTAAAGACTTCTTAGAGGAGACTTATGCTTGGTCGACAGAGCAACCCATGACCAAAACCTAATGAACTTACTGCATATCTGTAAATCAAATGGTCTAGGGACTCCCATTCCAGAGACTTAAATATGGCCTGCAACTTAAATAGGACATGCTGGAGGGACAGATTTATCTCCCAGTGACTGCCACGTCTTTGGAACAGGCTACCAATTCATGTGAAACAGGGCAGGGCGCCTCTATGACACTGTTCAAGAGTAACCCGGATGAGTGGATGAGGCACCATAAATTCTTACCAGGGATAGCACCCACAACCCTGCTGGACATGGATAGTCATCACTAAATGCAATCTTGAGTATTGACTAGTACCTCTACAGTATTACATTGGGTTGAAATGGCTAAGTTTAAAATGACCTCCAGGCGATAATCTAATAATCTCCTATGATCCTATGATCCCTGATTTTTTTTCTGTGGGCACACACATAACTCCTCTGACTAACTGTTATTTTTAACTGCTAGCCAGAGAAGTTATATACATATGCCACATAAATACTGGGTGGCAAATACATAAGTCCTCTACCTAGCAGTTAAAAAAGAACAGTTAACAAGTAATTGTCTTTTTAATATAAGGCATAAAATAAATCACAGAACATTCAGAACCCTTACATCTTCTGAAGTCACAATCCCCTGCTGTATAAAGGGATTTGATACAAGATTTAGTAGGAGACCCATTTGCCCTGGGCTTCACCTAGTCTAAAATTAGCCCTGCTCAGGGGTGAGCACAAAATGCTGATATAGCTTATGTGGGGGCTGTGGTCAGTGCAATCATTGTTTCTTTTATTTTCCTCCCAATCACATCTCAGAAGTGTTAACAGATGTTTGCTATAACTTGTGTGAAGGGTGGAGATTGTGTGATTATTACTTCTGTAACTTTCTCCACAATCATATCTCAAAGGTATGTATAGATGGTCACTATAGCTTGTCTACAGGCAGTAACCTGCCTAGGAGCAACATATTGGAATAGATTATTGTGAGCACTCTTTTTCAATTTCTTCACAATTAAACATCAGATGTGTATACGAATGGCTCTGCTTTGCAAGTAGAGGTAAGGATGTGTATATATGTCTGACAGCAGTAACTTCAAATATATGACTATGGTCATTTGTTCTTTCACTTTCATCCCCACATAACAGCAGAGAGGTACACAGAAGGCGGTTGTCTTTTTGTGGCCAGTGACAACGAGGCATACTGTGTATAGACATGACTTCAACAACTTTTAATATATAAATGTGACCATTTGTTTTTTCTCTTTCACTTCAATCTAATATCACAGAGGTGCACAGAATGTAGACCATTGGCCTTTCAGTGTCAGGTTTCTGTGGCATTAGTTCATATGCCTTTATTGCCACAGTCTGAAATTTTATACAGTTTTCATTGTGGGCGCTGCGCTGAAAAAGATAATGGCCTAAAACACTTTTTGAATGAGTTGTTACATCAGAAATAAAAGTCCTAATTATTTCTCCTAAATCCAAAATTTGTTCCCACTGGTCGTATAATTTCCCCTACCCATTTGCACATAGGCACAGTGAACTGCATTGCAAGAAGATACATTTGTGCATATATATTTTTAAAGATGGATCCACAAGATAAGTGCATTTTTGTAGATGATGATCATGAAATTTTATTGTCAGAGTTTTCATGTATTACTTCATACAGTTAACAGAGAAATTATTACCAGCAACATACTTTTCAAATGCCCAGATTTTTGCAGAATGTTGAGATTTCTGCCTCATATTGTTGGTCTATTCCTCATAAACTTTGTGGTTTGCTGGCAAATCACTGAAGATCGAAGTCACTATAGAATGACAAATATTTGAGTTTCAGACTTCACATCCTTTACAAATCCTGTTACACTGGCAACTAAATTTATAACAGCAATATTTAAAATCTGTCCCTGTTTTGGACCTTTATCCCCCCCATTATTTAAGGCTTTGTCCAGATTTCTTGCACTAAATGTTTCAGAGGTATGAGCAGTAGTACTGTACAGTCATTTGTGTGCTCTGTTTCTGCCATTTGTTTCACAAAATAATGTATAACTTCTACAACACTGAACTGAAAGCAAATGTGCAGATTTCAGTTCTCTTCAGAATAAAGCCAACAATACAAACAATAATATATGTATATGACACTGATGTGATTTCACACCTAAAAATAATATGCTTTTATATAAAAGAGATCTTTTTATTCTGTGCATATACTGAAAAATGACAATGGCAATAAAATTAATTTTTTTCATCAAAATTTCAGTTGCAGCTGCTGACTGATTTATACAGTTGTCATGCAATATTTTACATGCCAATCTACTAGCATTTGACAAATAATTATCATAGGCTCTAGGTGATGGTCATTATTGAAGTGGCACCTTGACGCCATATACAAAATGGGAATCGGGAGTTGATGCCTGCCTGCTTATGCCAGTAATACTCCTTATGAAATTACTTCATAAATGTTGAACAATTTTACAGACAAAGGCTTTTAAATATAAAGAACAAAAAAGTCAGTGAGTAAGGGGCAGCCAGTTGGAAAATGGCCAGTTGTTAAAGGACTGGTGTTTTGCAACTGTCTGAATGGGTCCTGTTTGCAGATTAAATGACAAAAGCACTCATTAATTTCCGGTATTTGTGTGGCTCTATTTTGTTTTACTTTATCACTTTACAAAATTTAGAGCATCTATAAAGGTTGTCTTAGTTTGTTAACACACATGCACTTGTATAACCGAGTGAGAGAGACAGAGAGAGAGAGAGAGAGTGAGAGAGAGCACGCTCGCAGACACACGCACCATGCATATGCACATAGATACCCAAATACCTCATGCATCCTGCTCATTATTTGAAGAATGAATTGATGAAAATATGGTCAGAAAGAAAGGGAAACAAAAAGCAGATAAAAACAAATGTCATGATTTACTGTTACATGACCACCCCTTGAAGACCCCTGTAATGATAGGGTTATGTTAGAACAGATTAAAGAGCACTGTATCTAAAATAAGCATCCTTTTGTTTATATTTAAAAAGGGAATGATAGGAAGGCAATATCAACTACAGAAATGTATCACTGTCCTCAAGGACTTATATAATACAGTGGTCTGATTCACTGGGTCTTCGTGTAGGTATCACTCAAATGAGGTATCACAAAGGTAAAGAAAGAAACAACACTTTTTTAAACACCTTTATTAAATTCATACATTGTAGATATTGACATACATATACTTACAATAAAAAGAAAACATTCCATAGCAAACATTTTTCATTTTCTTTACATAATATGTTTTCTTTTTAATAATTATAAAAAGAAAAATCTGTGGTATCCCTCGAAGTCTCAGAAAACCCAATATGCAACCTGCTCAGAAACAAACCAAGCAGAAACTACGTAGTGTGGAGGGTGTGAAGTTCACTCTGAAATATGTTATGCATCTAGTTCACTAATAAAAATAGAACTTTAAAATACATACTACAAAATAATAAAATAGTAGGTAGTCCATAGCTGAGTTAAAAATAAAATATCCTTTATTGAAATGTACAAACAAGCGATCCTAATTGAGTATAATGAAAAGCATTAAAGACATTCATTATTTAAATATAAAATTAAGTTATTTGGAGCAAGCTAGTGATTACAGAGGGTGGTTCTGTTAAGAACAATAAAATCATTAAACTCGTTCCTTTAACCAAGTCCCCCTTCCCCTTTAACACCACAGTGTAAACTAACTAACCTTACAACTGAAACTCAAAAGCTAGAGACAAATTAAAATATGTAAGAACAGCTTATTAAAGCTAGCCTACTAATCCAAACTTTATTAATTAAGAAACCAACTCACAAACAAAATGACTAATTAACTAACAAAAAGCTATACCACTAGACATCTATCAGAATAAATATTAGTAATGTATAAACTGAAAGACTTTTAACAAAGATCGCTTTTGTACCAAATGAATACTTCATCAGGTTTGTGTGTAATTGTTATAACTGTTAAGGTGGAAATACAGTGAAAATTGCTAAAAATAAAGGATTAAGGCCCTGGGGATATGTTCAAGTGTGGCATCTAACTAACAAGGCAATTAATTTAAGCAAGTAAAAGTATCAGAAAACAGCACCACTGTCAGTTATTTTCATTGTAAAATATTTATAATGTTTGATATTTGTTTATAACAATATTAGCATGTATAATATTAGCATGTAATGTCAGCATTAATCAGTAATATATCAGACTTTTAACAGTCTTTTCAACAGTGGGGCAGTTTTCTGAGTTCTAGTATGCTTTTTATGAAGCAATCATAATTAAGCCCTGGTTTTCTAAAAGGTTTCTCTTTTATTGCTCTTAAAAGAACTGCCATCTGTAACCACTCCCTTGCTCCAAATAACTTGATTTTATATATAAATAATGAATATATTTAATGCTTTTCATTATACTCAGCCAGGATCGCTTGTTTGTGTGTTTCAATAAAGGATATTTCATTTTTAACTTAGCTGTGGGCTACCTACTATTTTATTACTTTGTAGTATGTATTAGTGAACTAGGTGCATAATATATTTCAAGGAGTGAACTTCACACCCTCCACACTGCAAAGTTTCTGCTTGTTTTTTTTTAATAATTATCATTCATCCTCAAATTACAAAAAAGTCTTATTCTCTGCCTTCCTTTAATTCTTCCTCATCCTCAGTGCTAACCTGCATGTACTATTCCCACAAATTTCAGTTATATCTATCTGGTTTGGTCCTTCCCTTTTCTAAAGATGCCATCTCCATTTATTTTGCATAATTTACAATACGCAATTCAATTACAGTTGGGTTTCAGGTAATGTTTACTTTTGAGAGTCAACAGCATTAAACTTAATAAGGACTTAAAATGTCTGGGCAATTCATATCCTATATACTAGCTCGAAAGAATCATTTCCTTACTTAAACACATTTGCTCCCCAACATGTCTGACAAAGTACCTTTAAGGTGACTTTTTAAAATCTGCCAACTTCTTAGGACTCCCCACAAAAAAGTTCACAATTATCTCTCTCTGTCCAGTCACACTCCAAGTACTTGCTATCTACCTGGGGAAGAGTCCTCTGAAGTCTGCGTAAGGTATGAAAATACCTATGCAAACACCTCCAAGGAAAAATCCTAAACTTTCTGAACTTTGATGCATACTTGGGAGACATACAAATGTCTTCCCAATGTTTTTTTGGTTTAATGCCTTTTCATTTTCTCTTCCCAATCTTTTCTAATCCTTGTCTGATTGATTTGTACAGCTGTCATGCAGTATTTTATATGCCCTACTATTTATCCCATTTTAATAACTTTTGTTCTAGACAATTAAAAACTGTAGCAGAGTTGGTCTTTCACTTAGCACTCCCATATCCCTTTCTCTTCACCTATACTCTTTTATCAATCCCTGTTAGGGAAAACAGTCTCTAACCTGCATCAATCTTCTGCTTGGTCTCATTCCACTCTGTTATCTTTTTCTCCCTTTCTCTAGTTATTTTTTCTCAATGCATTGGTTCTTTGGCTGTTTTCCAATAAATTCACCCCCCCCCCCCTTTACCTCATTCTATATCTCTATTTGCAGTCATCCTCACTGGTAAAATCTACTTTCTTAATTCCTGTATTGGCTTAGTTCATAGAATACTTTCTGCTGCTTTATTAATATATTTTATATGATTGTTATTATTCTCCTAAAGAACCTGCATCCAAAATCCTGCTCACTCCTAACTTCTTGAACTTCCCGTTTTATCATCAACATGCCTTTCTACTTTGATTTATAATCCTCTGCTTGTGCTATGTATATGAGCCCAGCTGCGTTTCTCTAAAGTGTCCCTTCAATTCAAATAATCATAAACTGCCTAGTTCTATGGGGAGAATCAACTTATCCTACTTAACTCTTGCCCTCTTCCACTTCAAAAAGATTTCCTTCAAATCTTTATAAATTATAGTCTGCTACTTTTCCTCTAGGTGATAAATATATACCTGACCTGTATGTAAAACTAAAGGGACTAGACACATTTTACTGCTTGTTTCTTACTATCTATATCTGTAATCAACAGCTTCCAACTTCTCAGACTTTGTATAATCTTTTGTTTAGTTTCTTCCCAAACATAATTAGCTGCCAAAATAAAATTCTGTTCAATCAATACACCTTAATACTTCATCTTATCTTGTCCTCATAAATATGGGTATTGCTGAACTGTGTAGGTACACAGTGTACTGCTATATCCTTTGCTTTATTTCCATGTATTTTATATCCTGAAAACACTTGCAATTGTCTCAGAATATTCTTCAACACTGGAATGTCATTTTCTGGATTTATCAAGTACAAAATAATGTCATCTACAAAGAAAACTAACTTTTCTTGATTACCATTTCAGTTGTATCTCTGAATTTGTGAGTATCTTATTTTCTTTGCCAATGGCTCTAAATATAAAGGAAGTAAAAAAGGCAAAAGAGGACATCCCTGCCTGCTTCCTCAGTTCAATCATAGCTTGTTGGAGAAGAAACATTTCACCTTCATTCCTGCCTCTGAACCTTCATATATTCTCCTAATTAAACTTATTATTATATCATAGAATAGAAATGCTTCCATTGACCTAATCATAAAATCCAGATGACTCTACTGAATGCCTTGTCTGCATCAATACCTACCAATACAGTGGCATTTTATTTTACTCTGCTTCTCTCCAATTCCTCATTGCTCTATTACAGTAGTCAAATGCTTGACTCCTTTCTACAAAACCAAAGTGATCCACATCTACCAATTTCTGCAACACCACTGTCACACTCTTAGCAGCTATAGACATAAACACTACATGAAGTTGGATATGAAGGGCTTTTGCCCTCTTTGATAAAACCGTCAGCGTAGCTTTCTTCCAATATGCTGGTACTACCCCTTTCAAAATATTGTTAAGCAAAGCATTTCATATTTTTACCACTTTCTTCCTGCCCAACATCCAATCTTCCACAGGAATATAGTCTGTCTCTGGAGACTTCTCTGACTGATTATATATCACCACTGTTATCTCATATCTTCCTATCTTAGCTATTAATTGTTAAGCCTCAGTTGCCCCTCCAGAAATATTTCTATTTGTGCCTTTTCTTGGTTTCCACATTTCTCTGTTTTATGCAAATTTTCATAAAATTTTTGAAATCTCTCTAAAAACTTTACAGGATCTCTGGCTATTTTTCTTGCTACAGGTTCCTTAATTTTGCAACAACTCTTTCTGTTTTGTTGCTTAAGTCATTGTGTTAAAAGTTTTTGTGTTCTGGAATTGTTATCAAAAATATTTGCCTACCAGCAGCCTTTCTAAATAAATGCATATTATCCAAATATACCCTTATCTTCCCTTTAGCACTCTGTCATTGTTGTTCTTCTTATTCTGTGAAATTCCCCTTATTCTGCAGTACTTTAACATTGGTCATCCCGCTAGGTAGTTTCTATTACTTTTTTCTTTACATCTTTCTCTCTTATTTCTACATTTTAAAATTAAATTTTGTTTATCCCACTCACTAGTTATCCCCTCTGCAGATATTTCTATCTTCCCTAATAACTCTTAAATCATTTCCACTACTCATTTGTTACATTTCTTTTTAACAGATAAGTAGAAAAGTGCAAGTGTCTCATTTTTACATCATTAACCTTCATCTTTATTTTATTTTTTATTGGTGCATGATCTGAAATACTTATTGGATGCGTTTCAAAGCTTTCCACTAAATACACATGCTCCTTTGAAATGCAATCTTTACCCAGTCTATCCCAATTACTGTACATATGTTAATTCTGTCTGTCTTCCTATTACATAGTTTACAGTTTCCATACCAAATATTCACATATATTTCTTCAGAAATCTACCCTCTTTTGTTTACTTTCCCTTCCAGGTCCCCTTATATATCCTCACTATTGCAAATCAGGTTCTAATCCCCATCCCATAAATAATATTCCTTGATGAAACGCATTATTTATCCCAAAATTCTCTGAAGCTCCATAATAGCAATTTTAGGTGGAATACAAATACATGCCAGGGTAATCCTCCTCCACCGCCCAATAGCCAATTATTACCACAAAAAAAGAAGTGATGTACTTACCATAACGTTCCATCTGAGTAAGACTTCATTTGTCATCAACCTGTGGGTTTCGGATTCGGACCGGATCCAAGACAGCAGTTTCACCAGCATCAGATCTGAGCTCCAAGCTCCTCCCCTTACCCATAATACCACTGTACCTCCTTCCTTCCCTCAGATCAAATTTGCCACCCAACAAATGAGCCCGATCAGCAAAAACCTGACCCACAAGAAAAGACACAAAAGAGAGCCGCAAAGGCACTATCTCTTAGTCACTTCAGATGACTGAACCTAATAACAAGGCCAGGGGGAAGGAGTGAGGGATGGTTGATGACAAACGAAGTCTAACTACTCAGATGGAACATTATGGTAAGTACATAACTTCTTTATCTGAAGTAGTTGACTTCATTTGGTCATCAACCTGTGGGACAGAGTCCCCAGCTACCAAAACCTTGGGAGGCCCTCATGGAAGGATATTCCGGAGCACTGCTGAGCCAAAGGATGCTCTCCCTCTGGAAACTATGTCCAATTTATAATAAGAAATGAAAGTATGAGATGAGGACCAAGTAGCCACTGAACAAATATCATCCAAGTATACTCTGGTCCAAAAAGCAGCTAACGTAGCCATGGGCCTGGTAGAATGGGAGTGAATCCTCCCCGGAATAGGCATACCTTTATCTTTGTAAACCTGTAAAATGCAAAGGGAAATCCACTTGGCAATTGTCACCTTAGAAACTGGATTGCCTAGAAAACGTCTAACAAAGGACACGAACAATTGGTCAGACTTGCCAAAGGACTTAGTCCTGTGTAAGTAGAAATGTAACTGCCTATGTACATCTAACAAATGCAGTTTATATTCCCCCTTGTTCTGAAAATTTGGAAAAAATACAGGTAGATTGATTGATTGATTGATTGATTGATATTTGATTCTGAAGCCACTTTAGGGAAAAAAGAAGGCTTAGTCCGAAGTGAGACGCTGTCTTTATGAAAAATCATATAAGGGGGTTTAACAGATAATGCTTAAAGTTCTGACACTCTCCTAGCCGAAGTGATAGCCACTAGGAAAGCTGCTTTCCAAGACAAAAATTTCAAATCCACAGAGGCAGCCGGCTCGAAGGGCGGGGCAACTAATGCCTGTAAAAATAAGGTAAGATCACAAGGAGGAGTGGGGTCCTTAACTGGAGGCCTTAAAAGAAAGGTCCCTTTAATGAACGTTTTGCAAGGTCTGGAAGAACCCAAAAACCTCATGTTCTCACCTAGATGGAAATTAGAAATGGCATCCAGTTAAACTTTCACCATAGAAGAGCTGGCACCCCGCTGGAATAGGTGTGCTAAAAATTCAAGAACCGCTAGCACTGAAGCCGTAAAAGAATCTAAATCCCTCTGAGAAGCCCAGATCAAAAAACGCTTACATTTACTACAGTAAACTTTTCTAATAGATGACTTATGAGCTGCCACCAGAATAGACCTAACAGAAAAAGAAAGTCCGGGAGTCCTGGCAATCAATGGAACTGGAGCAGCCAAGCCATGAGCTTCAGACTGCCCTGGTCTGGAAGAGGAATCCCCAATGGGTGCGAAATAAGATCCGGAATCAAGATCCAAGGAGGCGCTACCAGATGAGACCAAACAGGGAAATCAGATCTGGTGAGGCCAGAATGGGGCAATGAGGATGACTGTGCTCCCCAACCGACAAGTCTTCTGTAAAAACTTTGTCATGAGGGGTAACAGAGGATATGCATAAAGAAGACCATGAGGCCAAGCATGGACCAGAGTGTCTCTGGGGGATTCCCCCTGTGGGGGGATCAGAGCGAAGAACTTGCTACACTTCACACTGGAAGGAGACACGAAGAGATCGCAGCAAGGCTGACCCCAGTCGAGGAAGATCTGTTCCGCTACACAAGGATTCAGAGACCACTCGTAAGACATTGGGATAGTTCTGCTCAATTTGTCCACTAATATGTTGGACCGACCCAGAATGTGCATTGCTACCAGAAAACAGTTGGTGGAGATCGCCCATTCCCACACTCTCATGGCCTCTCGACAAAGGGGGTAGGATCTGGTTCCTCCCTGTTTGTTGATGTACCAAACCACTGACATGTTGTCTGTCTGAATCACAATAGTTCCCACAGGAAGAAAGGCATGAAGGGCCTGCAATGCTAATAAGACCGCCCTCATCTCTAGAACATTGATATGCAGATTGGTCTCATTCAGGGACCACATGCCTTGGACTGTCCTGCCCGAGTAATGCCCCCCAGTCAGGAGGCTTCCATGGTCACCGTGGCTTGGGGAGGGGCTACAACAAAAGACCATCCCTCTACAATCTCTGGAGAGAGGCACCACCAGAGTAGGTACTTCCTGCATGCCTTGCTTATACTAATCGGATGAGTCAATGGCCGATCCAGTAAAGACCACTGGACTGCAAACGTCCACTGCAGAACCCGCATGTGAAGACTAGCACAAGGAAGAAGAGTGACAGTGGCTGCCATGGATCCTAGGGCTCTTACCACTGCAGCTGGGGAAAAGGAGTACTGAAGAATCGCAAGAACATGAAGATGTAGGCTACGAACCCGCTCTGGAGTCAGAAAGATTTTGGATTGCAATGTGTCTATTCTCACCCCTATGTAGTCTAAGACCTGAACCGGTTCTAGAGAGGACTTGGCTATATTTATAGTGATGGCCAGCAAGTCTGACAACTTCCAGAAATAATCCATGGCTTGACTGAGTAGATGCCTGGTGGGAGCGGCACGGAGCCAATCATCCAGGTACAGATAGACTGTATGCCCTGAAGCCTCAGGTGAGTCGCTACTGCTGCCATGACCTTGGTGAACACCCTGGGGGCTCTGGTAAGACCGAAGGGTAGGGCCAAGAACTGATAGTGATTGTCCCCTAGCCGAAAGTGGCGAAACCTCCTGGAGCATCTGTGCATCTTTATATGGTAGTACGCATCCTGGAGGTCTATTGAGCACATCCAGTCATTTTCCCTGCAGATAAGGTAGGATGATTGTAAAGTGAACATCTGGAGCTTTTCTTTGGCAACTGACAGGTTCAAAGTGGAAAGGTCGAGAATCGGCCTGGAGTCCCCCATTTTTTTTGGCACCAAAAAGAATCTGGAATAGATGCCTGATCTGGGGTGATCTGGGGGGACAGGTTGGATGATCCATTTGCTTAGCAGCTTTTCTACTTCGATCACTGTTGCCTCCCTTTGTGCGGGTGGAACATTCAGGAGGTGCTTTGGGGAAAGGGATGTGTCACAAAGGGAACTGCATAACCTCTGGATATTATTTGGAGCACCCAACGGTCTGATGACATGGATTCCCACGCCATCAGTTGCATAGAAAAAAGGCCACTGACTGCCTCCAGAGCAAAGCAGTTGGGCAACCCCTCAGGGCTGCTGCGCGGGTCTGTCTGATATCGGTTCTCGAGACCCAAAGTTCTTTGGACCCCCCTGCCTCTGGGTCGGCGTCTTTCTTGTCCCCCTCTACCTCTAGGGGAAAAGGAGTCCTGAGTGTCTCGGGAATACTGAGACTTCTGGAATCACATCTTCTTTTTCCCGCACTGATTCCTGGAGAAGGATCTTTGGGGGTTAGAAAAGCAGATCCCGACGGCAGACAGTGTCTTCCCATCCTTCTCACTCTGGACTAGTGTATCACGGACCGTCTTCCCAAACAAGGAAGAGCCGTCATAGGGAGCATTCGCAAAAGATGCCTTGAAGGGTTCCACAAAATTACATAGCCTGAGCCAGGCGTGTCACCTCATAGCAATACTGGACCCGGCCGTCCGTGACACTCCTTCGGTGGCATGAGAAAGAAGTCGCATGGACATGTTGGTAACCGCTTTCAGAGTGGCCTTCGTGTAGAGAATGTGTGTTTATCCTCTGGTGACATGGACTCCAGGGGAGACGCAGTGAGCTCTTTGATCAGGTCACGCTGCAGTCTGGTAACATGGGCCATATAGTTCAGTGCCCTTATACAAAAGGTGGCTGAAGTATAAGTCTGCTTTCCCAACTGATCCATCTTCCTAGACTCTCGGTCCAAGGGATGGACCAAGGAACTCTCCTGAGTCAGTTCCTTCTTCATAGCAGCCACTACTACCATGGCATCCACTGGGGACCCTTTGTTCCAGCTCGGTCTATCTACCAGGGGGCTCAAGATTTTATCTGGATGTTTTGGGATTGGCTCCACAGTGTCCAGTTCTTTCCATGCTCTGGTGGCAATGAGGTCCACTAGGGGGTCCGCGGGGGGGGGGTCACCCAAGAAGTAGATGGGGTCATGTCAAATGCCTCCAGAAACACTGACTCATCTGAGGAACGCTTGGGGGAAGACCAACCCCCCCCCGCTGGCACAGGATCTCCATGATGCCTCCAAAGAAGACATCCTCGAGGGGGGTGATCTGGGGGAGCCTTCCCATTCCTCGAAGTCGGTATCCTTCATGAGGGACTCTGGAGTCCAGGTGCCTCCTCTTGCACTTGCATTTGTGAGGAACCTCTGGAGAGGATTCATGAACAGCCTGTGGTTCCTCGAGGGAAACAGTCTGGGGCATATTGAGCATGGGCTGTCCCTGCATGGGGAGAATGGTGGACGGCACACCCAGAAGAGAGGGGGTTGGGGAGGACTCCGAGGAAATGGTCATGGGCCTTGATCCATGTGACAGAACCCTCTCCACCACATTGAATGCTGAGGGGGAGTGAGCCTCAACAGAAAGAAGATGCTCTCCCTGGATCCAACAGGGGGATTGGAGCTGAACCTGAAGGCACCGATACCCTGAGGGATAGGCCGTGACCCGATAAGATCAGAGCCGATGGAGAAAAACCCAACTTCTCATATCCGATGCCCAGGCTACAGCTCCGAGAGCTCTCAGATCTGACTCAGTCGGATCGACACACTCAAGGTAACTGCCGACATCGAGGTAGACGGTATCACTGACGCCGGCCCCATAACTCCGGAACCTCTCGGATCCAGGGACTTCGATACCGGAGGATGGACTGGAGAAGGAGGAAATAGGGGCAAACAACGGAACTGAGCTACCCCCTCCAGAGGGAGAGGGTGCCAGCAACACCCCCATCTGCATCATTCTATCCATATCGGCTTCTGATAAGCTTCTCGTAGACCTTGAAGAGGCCACCGATGTTGGCTGGGAAGGACGGTGAATGGAGGCCCTGAAAGCAGGCCGAACCTCCTCCGACTCTGGGAAAAACCTCGAGGAACAGAGCAGAGGGGAAGTTGGCCTGGTAGCAGGTAGCTTGGAAGGAGGACCCACCGGAACAGAGCTTTCTGGGGATCTCTTCCTTCCCTTTTCTTTCTCTCTCTCTCTCTCTCTCTCTCTCTGTTTCCTAGACTCCCTTTCCCCAGGTCTGTGGTCAGGACGGTGAGTCCCGGCCTGGGAGGGAGGGGAGGACACAACGGCCTAGGTAGTTGCGGCCACAGCCAACTGTAGAAACAGTAGGCGTGGAGGCGGCCGCCTCTGTAAAAGGGAGAAGCCCCTTTAAAATCAGCTTGGCTCTGCGGTCTTTCAGGGTCCTGGGGTTAAACCCACACATATGGAGCAGTCGGAGGACGAGTGTGCTGCCTCCAAACATGCAACACACAAAGTGTGGCCATCCATCGGTGACAACTTATGGCCACACTCTGTGCACTTCCTAAAGATCAATTTCTGTTGATCAGACATTATGCAGCCCAAAAGGTACAAAGTACCAAAGGCAGAAAACCCAACCCCAGCACTCACATACACACACTCAAATACGAGGGGGGGGGGGAGGAAAGAAGCCCTACACAAAACTACACTACCAAACACACTCTACTCTAAAACTTTCTATTTCACTTAATGGAAAACACGAGGGGAGGTCGAGGAAAGAAAGGGGACAAAGAACTACCTAAGCACTAAGCACACAAACCAAGAAAATACCCTGAAACTGTCCTACCAGCCTGGATTTCAAGGGATCACATTGTAGGCAAAGCCGTGGTAAATGAGATCTGAGGGAAGGAAGGAGGTGCAGTGGTATTATGGGTAAGGAGAGGAGCTTGGAGCTCAGATCTGATGCTGGTGAAACTGCCGTCTCAGATCTGGTCCGGATCCGAAACCCACAGGTTGATGACCAAATGAAGTCAACTACTTCAGATCTATCATTATTGTCTTTTTCCTCTTCTGTCATTAATGGTATTCTAGCAATTGGTATTATTACTACTCTTTTCCTTTGTCTCTGACATTATGCTGAATGTTCTCATTGACAGTCTTTGTCAAATCTGCATGCTCATTTCCATTCAAATGTATCCCTGCAACACAGCTATTTGCACTCTACACTTGTTAATATAATTCAATACTCTTTTCTTTTTGTTTATATCTGGAAGGCCATTTGCATTCCATGATAATATGGGCAGAGCAGCCATTATGATACAAAGTAATTACTCTCACCTAATATACATTCAAAAGAAATGCCACGTACATTTCCAACTTTTAGCTTACATTTATATATTAATGTTTGGCAGATCAATCTCTTATGTAGTTGCTTCTCATTTTCATTTGAACGTATATTACATTTTTTCATGAACATTTGCTTCAATGAAGAGACTCAAAAAATGAAACATTTTCAGAACTGCCATCCTTTTTTAACTAAAAACAAACACATAAACTATGTAGATTTTCAACAGATGAAGTTTATCCCTTACGATAAGTGACGTTGCTCAAAATCAGCTATTACATCCACAGGCATTACTTAATTAAAAATTAAGGTTATCCATACTAAAGAGCATGCTACAGCCTTTATACCCAATTTCACTAACTACCATCTGTTTTTTTCTTATCTCTTGTCCCAGAGATATGAAAAACAGCTTACATGTTTTCAGTAAACACTAACGTTTAGCCCTAAGAAAAAGTATACCTTTAGATAAATAAATAAATAAACTAAACAACATACTATTATATTAAATGCATTAAAGTACTTAGGTTACTGTGGTGGCAACTATTTGTGTAACTTATTAACTTCAGAGAGTTTCCAACTTCATTTTTCACCAAACTGCTTGCCAATGTACCTTTAAATGTTAATTGCACTATTCACTCAGTAGTGTTCAGACCTCTCATTGTTAACTGCTGCCATCTGCTGACTTCGCCTCTCCAAGTTGGTAATGAAAAATAAAACAGCTATTGACTACTTTGCAGATGCAAGAAAGAATCTTTGTTAATTTCACCCAAAACACACTGAGCCCTGTCATGATTAATTGGTTACACCTGCAGCTTTCTTGTCTCCCAGTGAAAGTCTTTCTAATGGAAAAATAGCTAATGACTTTGCAAACACAAAAAGAAATATAACTTTCCGTTATTTTTATTGTTTTATCTAATGTTTCAAACTGATTTGCTTAAAAATATCTAAAATTCCAACCAGGGATATTAATCTAGATAGCCACCTTTATACAAAAAAGTGGGGGAATTGTTATCTTGATTCTACATTAATTTGATCACTGCACTTTTTCATCTTGCACTACAGAAGAACAAGATCACAACATTATATTAACTTTAACTTGCTTCTATCCGCCTTTCTTACCTTGTTGCAGTGTAAAGCCCAGATACCATACAACTAAGGAAAAAGTGCCTTTTTGCTTTACTATATTTAGCATACATAGCTATCACTGATAAGATTCCTCATCTCATATTTAAAATGCCCTTGACTGTCATCTGCACAAAAATGTTTTACAGTATAACGTGCAATTTACATCATAAAATGTTTATACAAATATTAACAGGAACAAAATCTATTATATTTACAGTTATTTCTTTAGTCTTTTCAGTGTCCTTCTAAACATTAATTACATAAAGTAGGGTATATGCTTCATAGTTTACCTAACAGTTTAACAAAAGTCAACAAAATTCCTGTCTTTCTCAGCCAGTTCTTCATGCAAGGCCACATTTCATATCGTTCTTCCTATATCTAATATGAGTGATGCTTTACAGTCTCCCATATACTCAGTATTTTCATAATGTTGTTCATCATTTTCCTTATCCTTGCCATTACCCAACTCCAGTCTCTGGTTCATGTCTAGGGTACTCCTGCTTCTTGTAGTACACACATTTGCTTTTTTCTGTTGCTGAAGTATTTTCCTTTGAAAGAATGGAAAAGGTTTCATTGGCAAAGTCTCTTGGTGGGCTTTGTTATTCTCAGAAAATGAGAAACAGAGTACGGTTCTGTTTGCTGGCTCACTTGTCTAAACTTTTTTATTTCTTCCTTAGTCTGTTCTGCATCCAACATGTTTTTGATACTCCAAGAAAAAATATTCTGAAGAAAGATGGATAATGCTGCCTGTCTACATTCCCTGATTATTGCCGGGATAAACATGCTTCTTTTCTGTCTGGTGTACAGTGAATAATCATTTTCCACAGAAAATCACTGAGCATTATTTCTCTCTAAGCTGCTATCTGCAGTTTTTAATATTTTTCCCTTCAACCACACTTTTGTTAGTAGTAACTACGTCTGCTGGTATAATCACATCTTTATTAATTTAGGTGTCGATGTTTTTTTCATGGGCATATTTGGACCATACATACTATGTGCTCCCTCATTTAACAAATCTTCCTGTAGAACAGTAGTCCACTTGCTAACATGTACTTTATTAAGACAAATGTAGACTGTTCTTTCCAGTTTTCATGGCTCAACTGATAATTTCAGTTTTTCTTGAGTGCTCCGTCTTCTAGTACCACTATTTTTTTAAACTGTTTTTCTCAAGAAGCCTCACATTCAGTAAGGATTTTTTCATTTCAATCTTTGATTTTTGCAGTTTTATCAGTTCCTCTAATAGCTACGTAAAGCTTGTGAATATTTAAATAAAGCTTTGCCATTTTTCCCAACCTTTTGTTATTTGACTTTAAATATTCGTTCAGTGATTCGTTTATTTTAACACCTCTGACAGCATCTCATTTATTTCTCTAAATTTCTGGAAGCCATACTGTGCTTTGGCATACCATTCCAGTTGTTTTATCTGCTCAAAGTTGAACTGCTTTTTGCTGAACAGCTGCAAGATTCTTCCCAGCCAGAGGTTTGTTTTTCCTTTTCTAGTCGATTTTCTCTTATTTCCTCCAAATTTCTTCTTTGCTGGCATCCAGGTTCAGGTTATGTAATTACTAAGCAGTAACTGCATTTTTCTCAAACTGATAAATGTACTTGCTTTTTTCTGACTCTCAATTTTCTACTGGGAGAGCTATAATCAACCTGTTTATCAGTGTGCAGCAATCTTGGAAGTCTTTCAACAGTTAACATCTTTAAAAAAATATGCAAGGTTCATAGGTTCATAGGTAGGTACTAGGCTATCTGCCCGAAGGCATTTATAAGCCTAGCCAGAATGTGTTGGCTTTCACCACCCCCTTAGATTAGTTCCCTGTGCCTCTGTCCAGCAGATCCACTGAAGTGATCCCTGGGGTAAACTTTCTGTTTCCCATCCACTCGTCAAGGTTTCTCTTGAAGAGTGTTAGCGAGAAGCTCTGCCTAATGTAGATTGGAATCTTGTTCCAAAGCATGGGAAGTTCTTGTTCCAAAGCATGGGAAGTGCCAATTAACAATGTTAAATGAAAGCAAAAGAGTCAAGCTATAACGAGTGCTGGGTCAAAATAAAACTATCAGTGAAATAGATGAGAAAACCATGTCTTTCTTGGCAACCCGACTTTGACTTTTAAGTGCAGATTAGACATAGTCAGTACCATATTACTGGGTAGGTGCAGGAAGATGATACCAAGTTTCACAGAATATGGTTTAAGAAATTAAAAATAGCTATTTTGCAATGTTTACACAAACATGGGTATTTAATACACTGATGTAATTGAGATTTCTAAATGCTGCAAATTCTGAAGCCAGATGATATCAACAAGTGCAGTAGTGCACAGCAAAGGAAAATTGTTAGGTCTGTAGCTAAGCTGTCAAAACTGCATGACAATGCCAGAAAGCTTTTTAAGCAAAACTACATTCTAAACTGTAAAGGAAAACCATCTATAAAGTAAAACAATACACAGTGCAGCTTGTATATCAGTATATTTGTAAGAAGAAATTCAAAGATATAGCTAGATGACATTTAACCTCAAATGCTGGACTAGATGATATGCACACATGTACTACAAAGGTATAAATTATAACTGACTGAATGGAAGGCTGTAATATGGAAAGCCTAAAATTGCAGAGAAGCGAAAAGATGTCAAAAGATTGAAAAGATTGAAAAGAATGAAGTTAAATTATCTCAAGTAATACTGGCAGTATTATGCATGCATTTACAGAATTATAAGAGAAGGAGTGAAATACTACTGGATGGGGAAAAGGATACCTGCAGCCACCTACGGGTGTTGGGGGTTGTGTTGCTCTTAGCTCTTTAATTAACAATGTAAGTTCTGAGATTTATAAACACATTAGGGATGCAGAGTTATTGAATACAATAAAATAAAAAGTATTCTATTTTTGGGGTAGTACATTCCAAAAATGTTAAAATATACAAGTAAAGGGATATGGGGTACAAAAGTACAGTTTTGTACCTACCATAAATGTAGATGTTCGAGTGTTCACACTGCTGCAGTCATCACACTTGGGTTATCCTGCCGTCAGGCGGTCCCGCAGTCGGCCAGAGTTCCAAAGTCTTGGTCCGGTATCGGTTGCTGTCGCTTCTTCCCTGACGTCAATGCGCCAGGGGTATATAAGAGGCAACCAACGCCATTTTCTTCAGTTTTTCTTGCCCCAGATGTCAGGTGCCCCCAAGTAGGTAGGCAATACATATTGCTAATAAAACAAATAAAAGGAATACCTTCAGTTACAAGCAAATACACCACAAAGGTTGTACAGGATAGAAAGGTATAGAAAAGTTCAGCTAGGTCAGAGGGGATGGAGGGAGGGTAACCTGGACTGCAGCAGTGTGAACACTTGAACATCTACATTTATGGTAGGTACAAAACTGTACTATGTTCATTGTGTTACACTGCTGCAGTCATCACACTTGGGTTGAATCCCAAAGCTAAGGATGGGCGGTGGAACTAAACAGGGTTTGGAGAAGCTAGTAGGCCCTGCAGAACTGCAGTGGCAAAGCCAGCTCTGGTTTTAGAGTATAGAGGTAAGTGATAGTGCTTGATGAAGGTGTGCACTGAATTCCAAGTTGCAGCCTCCAAAATATCCTTGGTTGGTACGCCTCTGAGGAAAGCTGTTGATGTTGCTGTAGCCCTGGTGGAATGGGGCCTAATCTTACCAGGTACAGGTTTCCCATGGTGTGTGTAGCAGAAACGGATACAATGTCATATCCATTTTGAAATGGTCTGTTTTGAGATAGCCTTTCCTTGTGATCCTGCAGCATAGGATACAAAGAGCTGGTCAGATTCTCTGAAAGCCTTAGTTTTATCCAAGTAATAACGTAATTGCCTGTGAATGTCCAAAGAATGTAGAAGCCTTTCCCCTTTGTTCTGGGGGTTTGGATAAAAGGTGGGCAAATGAATGGTTTGGTTTAGGGCCAAACTGGATACCACCTTAGGCATAAAGGAAGGATTAGTTCGTAAAGCGACTCTGTCTTTATGAAAAATGATGAAAGGCTCCACTGCCATTAGGGCATGTAGCTCTGAGAGTCTTCGTGCTGAAGTTATTGCTAGCAGCAGGGCAGTTTTCCATGATAGAAACTGTAAATCAGCTGTAAACGCTGGTTGAAAGGGCGGTAGTGTAAGTTTTTCCAAAACAAAGTTGAGATCCCAAGTTGGTGTTGGTGCTCTCCGGGGTGGTCTTATGTTCTTATCCCCTCTGAGGTACTGTCTTAGTAATGGATGTGAAAATATAGGAGGATCCGTGTTGTATTGAGCTGAAGTAGCTGAGGCGTGGATCTTAATAGATGAAAAGGAAAGTCCTTTGTGCAACATCTCAGTTAAATATTGTAGAATCTGAGGAATATTTGGGACAAGGGGATTCTGGCCTTTAGTCTGGTTCCAGGCGCAGAATCTTTTCCATTTGTCTGAATAGGCTTTCCTGGTGCTGGGCCTCCTGGCCTCCAGAATGACATCCATAACAGCTTTAGAGAGAAGTGTTGACTGGCTGTTTAGGTAATTTGCCATGCAGCCAGATTTAAAGTCTTGAGCTGGCTGTGTAGAATCTGATTGCTTTGCTGAGTGAGCAGGTGAGGAATTTGAGGTAAAATCCATGGTGGGCCTTGAGCCATGTTCCTTAGTATTGGATACCAGTGTTGGCATGGCCAGTCTGGAGCAATGAGTATCATTTGTGGCCTCTCTAATCTGGCTTTCAGCAGCACCTTTGCCAGAAGAGGCAGTGGAGGAAAGGCATATACTGTTAATGTTTTCCAACTGAATGAGAGGGCGTCCACTTTCCAAGCTAGTGTGTGGTATGTCCTTGTGCAAAATTTCTGTAGTTGGTAGTTTTGGGGGAAGGCAAACAGATCTATGTCTGGGCTCCCCCATTTTTGAGTTATCATTGCGAATACTTGTGGATCTAGTTTCCACTAGTGAGGATCTATGATGTTTCTGCTTAGATCGTCTGCAAATGTGTTTTTCTTTCCTGGCAGGAATTGTGCTTGTAGTTGAACTTGGTAGGTCAGTGCTGTGTTCCACAAGGTCATTGCTTGCCTGCATAGGGGGTAGGAATGTGTGCCCCCTTGCTTGTTTATGTACCACATCACTGTGGTGTTGTCCGTCTTTATTAGTAGATGTCCTGGATGTAGGAGGTCCTTGAAAGCTGTTAGGGCATTTTGTACAGCTAGCATCTCTTTTTGATTGATATGTAGATGTCTTTGATCTGCAGACCATTTGCCCTGATTACACTGTCCTGCCATGTGTGCTCCCCAGGCATAATCCGATGCATCCGTTGTTATAGTTTGCCTGGCTGTGGGTAAGGTAAAAGGCTGACCCTTGTTGAGGTGACATGCCTGAGCCCACCACAGAAACTCCTGTTGAAGGCAGGGAATGAGTGGTATTATTGTTTCCAAGCTGTGGCTGTGTTGAGTCCATACGCTTTTCAGGTACCATTGTAATTTCCTCATATGCAGTTTTGCATATGGTATTAGTAGTATGCAAGATGCCATGAATCCCAAGGCCTGCAGAATTTTTCTTGCAGGGAGTTGGGTCTTTGTTGCCATCATTTTGAAGTATTGAGTCAGTAGTCCTTGCTTGTCTGGCATGAGATAAGCCATCTGGGCCGTTGTATTCAAGCTGGCACCCAGGAATATTATGTCCTGTGAGGGCACTAGTTTTGACTTCTTTTCGTTTGCTGTGTACCCTAGGCAACTTAATAGGTTTTTGACAAAAGCAAGATGCTTTAAAAGAATGTCCTTGCTTTCTGCTTGAATAAGGCAGTCGTCCAGGTATGGATATATTTGAATTCCTCTTTGTCGGCAGTATGCAATTACTGGTGCCAGGCATTTTGTGAAGACCCTGGGCACAGTAGATAAGCCAAAGGGCAGTGCAGAGAATTGGTAATGGTTTGAACCTGCTATAAATCGGAGGTATCTTCTGCAATTTTGTCTGATAGGGACATGCAGGTATGCCTCCTTGAGGTCCAACGTTATTAGCCAAGCCTTCTTGCCCAGCATGGGAAGAAGTTGCTGTAGTGTTAGCATCTTGAATTTGGGTACTTTGAGATACGTTTAGAATTGAGAGGTCCAGAATGGGTCTCCAAGCTTTGTCCTTTCAGGGAACTAGAAAGAGTCTTGATTAAAATCCGTGTCCCTGCTCCTGTGTAGGAACCTGTTGAGTGGTTCTCATGTCCATGAGAGCTGTAATTTGTTTTTGAGCCTCTGCCCATTGATTTGGTGGCAGGTTTGACATTCCTTTTATCCTTGGTAAAGTGTGAAAGTGGAATCTGTAGCCTTGAGATACAATATTTAGGACCCATTTGTCTTTTGTGATGATGCGCCAGTTGTCTGCAAAAAGTGTTAGCTTTCCTCCCAAGGGAGCTGCCAAGAGAGATTTGCTTGGCAGTCTGAGGGGTAAGTCATTGTGTTTGTCTTCTGGTAGTTTGAGACCTGTCTTCACCTCCTTTCTGGGTTGTGGCACCCCATTGTCGAGGCTTGTAAGAGCCTTGTGACTGACCTCTGCCCCTTGGGTGTCTGTATTTGCCCCTCTGAGGTCTGTCAGAAGCTGGAAAGGACCAGTTTTTGGTTGGCCAATTTCTGCTGAAACAAGGGTGTTGAACCTGTAAAAAATCCTTGAGCGTCTGCATAGATTTTGCCTTATCCTCCATTTTCTTTAAACCTCTTCTGCTTTTACACCAAATAAAACATCCTGCTGTAAAGGTGCATCCAATAACTTTGCTTTTACATGATCAGGTAAAGTTTGTTCTTTTAACCAAGCATGCCTACGTATGACAGACCCTGTCACTGCTGCTCTACAAGAAGCTTCCAATGAATGAAATCCACATTGCAAAGTATGTTTTCCCACTTGTTCAGCTGCATGCAACAAATCTTGCATTTCCTTGTAATCAGGCTGCTCTGTGTGTGTGATCATTTTTTGTTTTAATTGAGACATCAAATATTACTGATATTTCAGCATGTGAAACTGGCAATTTAAGGCCCACATAGCTAGAGTAGCTGAGGTATATATTTTCTTTCCCCATCTGTCTAGTGCTCTAGAATCCCTTTCAGAGGGTACAGGATTTTTAGCAATAGAGGCCTTAACCCCTTTGGGACCCTGGGAAATGGTTTCTGGGTCAGCAACAGGGCTTTTATATAGGAATTTGTGTGAGTCAGGGACTCTGTAGTATCTGTCTGGTTTGGCTGGTGCAGGAGGTAGTGAATCTGGGTTAAGGCTAGATTCTGAATAAACATCATACACAATGTCTAACACTGGTGGAATAGCAAGTGGTCTGTGCTGGGGTAGTAAAAGGAACTCTCGGAGCCTTTTCTTAGAATCAGAGTAATCCTGGCCTTCCCAGTGGAAATGTTCTCTCATGGTATGTAAAGTTTCCCCAAAAGAGTAGTCTTCTGGGGGAGATGCTGAAGGAATAGACTCTTCAGCATCAGAGTCTTCATAAGGGGGAAAAGAATATTCCTGTTCCTCAGAAGAATCTGAGGAAATTGAAACCTGGTCAGAGGAAGCGTAGTCCTCCTCCTGACTAGGCCTTTTATCAGGAGGGGGATGGGAACTCCTGATTAGGGTAATTAAGTCTTCAGCCATCTTAAGCATCTGTTTCTTAGGCATGGGGCCTTGTACTGGAGACTGCTGTACAGTCTTCTTTGCTTTTAAAGGAGTTTTCAGCTTTGCATAGGATTTAATAATGAGTGTAGTCGGTCTGAAGACACCTTCTGCAACTGAAGGCGTTTCAACTGCACCGGAATCTCCTTCATCCATGGAGTCGGAAGGGCCTAAAGATAAAGGTTGTGGAGGCCTAGCAATCTCCTCTTGGGAATCGGATGCCGCTTGGGGTTCTGAATCAGCGGTCGTCAGGGGCTGCGTAGGCGCTTCACTGAAAACCGGAGAACCGGCGACTGGCCTAGCAGAGGCCTCGGCGTCTGGTTTGGGTCTCGGCTGCCTGTCCTTATCTTTGCATTTTTTATGCATTCTGGTCGTCGGTTGTCCGACGGCATGGTATAATTAAATTTCCTACCAAAATAATGTCGAGTGAAATCAAACCGACGTTTTATAGTTCGTTTGTTAATCCTAGCACAAAACCGACAACCTGTGACGTCGTGGTCTGGGCCTAGGCAAGGAATACAATAAGAATGAAAGTCCTTATGAGGTATTTGCGTCCCACAAGAAATGCAATTGCTAACTTTTTCTGACATCGGACTGAGGCAAGAAAAGGTTCCCCAATGGGGTACTTAGCTTTATTGAAGATTTCGGTCTGAAATTTGATTTGAAAATCTCAGGAGTCGGCCGACCATCACTTGCGAACTGCTTCTGCTTCGGGCACCGTGCGGCAAGAAAGACTGGGGAAAATGGCGTTGGTTGCCTCTTATATACCCCTGACACACTGACGTCAGAGAAGAAGCGACAGCAACCGACTCCGGACCAAGACTTTGGAACTCTGGCCGACTGCGGTACCGCCTGATGGCAGGATAACCCAAGTGTGATGACTGCAGCAGTGTAACACGATGAACATCGGTCTTTGCCTCCTCCCCAGAACAGAAAATTGCATGGCCATATTTATTTTTTTTTGTTGTAGCAATTATACATATAGATGAGTTTATTTTTTCCACTGTCACATAGATAAAATATGACTTGTAAGTTGTGCTGTACTACGTTTATGATAATTATTTGTGGTTACTTATGGATTGTGATATACCTTGTTTACGAATTTTTAAGTCAAATGTTAAATAAAGTGACAGTATTCCTACTTGTGTAAACATTTTGGGTTATGTTTTAAATGTTTTTCCTTCTACTACAGTTATTGAAGATGTGACCTTGAGTGAAGCAGGCTACATTCTGAGTAGTCTGTTTTCAATGTGATTGCTGCCATAACTGTTTTAATGCAGCATTTTGTGTACACAGCATGTCCTTTTTATTATCTGGAGTGTTTAGTTTTGTAATGTGACATTCAAGGGCATGTGGTTTGACATTTATGATTGAAGTATTTTGAAGCAAAACATCAAGTTTGAGTCTGGTCAAATGTGAAAATCAACTTATATAACTAGCCCCTTACTAGATGATGCTGCATTCAGGACATGCCAGCCTGCCAAACCATGGAAAACATAAAAATGATCATAAGTAATGAGTCTTGCAGTCATAAATTCAGTGAATCAGAAAAACTATGAAGCAACAGTTGCTTACTAAGTAAGGAAAGTATACTTTCTCTACTAAACTGAAAACATCTCTGATTATGACCATAAAGCTAATATTCCCTTATCCATTGTATTTCTCTTTTATTCCAATCACTGAGTAAGGGGGGGATTACAACAGTTAAGATATTTATATAAGGTTGTATGGGTCTTTCCTCCCCTATACACATGTACAAAAAATTGAATTCAGATATTTTGTCTTAAGACATTTTTTTTCAGCTGACTGTATAATTCAGTTGTTTTGCATGTGACTGAGTAATGAAATATCCTACATAAAATTATAATGATCAAAGCAAAATTTCAGTAATTAGACAATTAGTAATTGCCAGTGGGTGTCCATATGCAACTCAACACAACACATACAAACAAAAGATTTTTAGAACCGATGATGCTTTTGCTAGAAATTCAAACTGTCATACCAGGAGTATAATATTCAGGACAAATATGGTTCCACTGTACAAAATGTAAAAATATCATTGTTTATCTTTCACCAGCTCTAAATATTTCTTGTTCTTCAAATGTTTGGCTTTATTACTGATGCACAGTGAAATCACATGGTCTGTCCATCCCATTGCTGATTAAAATGTGTAGCCAGTAGAACTTTTATTTTAGCTGTCACTTAGGTGTTTCACCATTTCAATTTAAAGACCTAGCACCTTTCAAATATAAATACAATATCACAGCCACATTGAACCTACATTCCACCATACCTTTCAACTGTCCAGATTTGTGCAGAATGTCCAGATTTTTGCCTTATATTTTTTGTCTGTTCCTAGTAAATTTTTGTTTTCCTGGCAAATGTTTGGCAAATCATTGAGGATGGAAGTCACAAAATAATGACAGACATTTGAGTTTCAGACTTCATACCCTTCAGAAAATTCATGCAAATTGGAAACCTGTTCTATCAACTTTTTAAGTTTGTAAGAGCAAGATTTAAAAATTGTCCCTATATTTGGGGTTTTGTCTCAATTATTTATGGCTTTATCCGGATGTTTTGCTCTAAGAGGCTGAGAGGTATACATTCCACTGTTATACTTGCATGGAAAAATCTTCTATTACATCTTGTAATCCATTCGGAATCACTAAAAATTTGCTTTCTTATTTTGCATAAACCCCTAATGGGTATCTTTCAGCTGTTCAACAAGAAGGACATTAAACATACTTCAGAGAATGTTTTGCCTAGGGTGTGTTTAAATTTAGTTGTATTTCTACTAAGCTGGTTTCCCAACTGACTGGCATGATTTCTGCTGTATCCAGGATCGCTGAATCCTGGAGAAACAGTGGGGCAAAAGTATACACTAAAATACATTGAGTTAATACTACACTGGAGTTAGTATATGTAAGTAAAGATGGTATGGGGAGGGTCCAGTGGGCTTGACTCCCTGCAAAAAACATTCATTTTAGTAATTTCATTTAGATACGTGCAACCTTTCATGAGAATACTGCCACTGTGTTTATATGGAGATTCCCCCCCCCGGGACTCCACCAAAAAGGAACAAATTTCGGCACAGTGGATTATACCAGTAAACACATGCAATACAGAGGATCGTGAGTGGGTAGCCAATCATAACAGACTTATGTGTTTGAGACATGGATGACAGATTTGCTCTTGAGGTGAATCTTGGCATTCATGTCGAGAACACATAATAAAGGGTTATGACTGGAGACCCCATCATAAGTCTTTGTAGTACATGGAGCTTTATCTACTCCATGTGTTACTAGCTGTAGGAAAAAAATGCTAAGTGTTTTACAGGCTTTCAAATCTATAAAGCACTTAGTGAACACTAACAGAAAGACAGTATAAGACATTCTGTTATATTAGAAAAAGTAAGGGACACATTACTGGCACAAACAGCAGACAAAAACAAATTAATTTTTAATTCTGCTGTTGTCATTTGCTAGTTAGTATTCACAGGTTTAAATGTTTAGCCACTTAACTGATTATCTTTTTCCAGATATCAGACCATAATGACCATGCTCCATGCAAATAAATAAATACATAAAACTTTCTCTGCTGTGTTTTGTTTTCGCACAATGTACTCCTATATAACATGTTTCATAAAAAGGGATACATCACCTGAAAGGAAATGGTGTAACATTGCTAATACGGTTTGGAGCAGGTATCTTTTGATTTCAAAGCAATATACTTAAATGATGTCTCTCTTTGGGGAAAAAGCAGTTTTACAGAAAAGTGTTAAATAATGCTAATATAGTATCACTTCTCAATGCCAGCCCATTAATTTAAACCACAGAACCAAAATTCCATGCACCATTTTATCCTCTTGTTTTGTTCATGAAATAAAGTCTTTTAAGATTCACATTCCCCAGGATTCACGAAGCCTCCGTGTAAGAGTTATAACTCTTACACGGAGGCTGCAGTTAAACGGAGTGATGTCAGCATGCTTTGCATATTCATGAGAGCATGCTGAATCACACCTAAGTCTAACACGGTCCATGTAAGACAGTAGGGGGCATGTCCGTAGGCTGAGCCCTGCAAGCGGACACGCCCCCAGAAGTGTAAAAGTGCCCAAAGTAAACACCCACAACAGAGTCCACGGAAATGTGAATAAACAGAACACAACACATGCTCCCACAGACTATGAACATAAAATATATATAAATGAACAAGTTATATATTTTTTTTAAATTGTAAAGATGTTTAACCGTGAGTGCGCTCGTTTGCGCGGGCGTGCCCGTAGTGCAGCTACAGTTAGCAGTCAGTGGGAAAGCATATAAGAACTAAATATGCAAAATAAGCCAGGAAGCAATAGCGTAGCGGTAGAGATGTTGGCTGAAGAGCAGGCATTCATGGTTCGAGCCCCCACAACACCAATTTTTTTTTTTAAAATAAGCAGGAAACAAGTCCCTGACAAATATGTACACATAAAACCACAATTTATGTAAAATGTAATGAAATAGCCCATTTATATTGAAGACATGTGAGGTAACAAAAGAAGAAAAAATGCCAGATGTGCTCATAGCTGAGCTACAGTTTAACAGAGTGAGTGCATGTGCCCGTAGATGAGCAGTGGTTTAACTGGCGCAAAATGAGTGCCCGTAGCTGAGCAGTGGTCTAACATGCTAAATCTATGTGCCCCTAACTGAGCTGAGCATAATATGCGTGCCGATAGCCAAATGAGGGTTAAAGCAGCGTACCCCGTTTGCGCGGAGCTGCGCACCGCGCAAACGAGCTAACTGACGGGCAACGTTGAGCAAGCTGTATCAAAACTGCCTTTACACAGACACACCCCTCAGCATGTCTAGACAGTCATGAAAAATAAAAAGCAGTGGCCAGGTTCGACACCATAGTCAAGGTACCAAACCACTAAGCCATGACAACAGTACCTAGAAATGCAATAATAGCTAATATATAGGAATGAATACAAACTGGAGCATGACAATGCAGGTTTACTGAAGTTGATACAATTCCAAAATGGCCAATCACAGATATGTGCGGGAAAAACGGACTATATAAGCCCCACAGGCGGGAATACACAGCATAAACGATTGTAGAACTGACCTGCAGGCAGAATGACAGGAGTAGGAGAGGGTAGTTGCTTTCGAGCACAGAGGTGGGGTGTTGAGGAGTCCAGGTACATGGTCTGGCTCCTAGTCCATAATCATGAGGCCCAACTCATGCAGGGCCAGGTCCTCTGGGGAGCATACAGGGCCGAGGCGTGGGACCGGTTGGCTCATGATCTCACCAGTGCCACAGGGATTCCAAGGACTGGTGAGCAGGTCCGTCACCACCATGCGGACCTGAAGAGACGCAAGCAGGACCAACTGAACCTTTGGATCCAGGAGGCCCGGCAAACACCCAACGCCCCACTACTGAGTAAGTAACATTTAATTATGTATGTAAGAAATTAAACTAGCTGATATTATGGAGATGTGTATTCCAATATTACTTCATTTATATTACAGCTGCAGGTGTCCGTTCTGCGAACCGCAGAGCCTATGGCGATAGGCTGGTGCGGTTGCGCCAACAGGCAGGTCAGTAATCCACTACCAGTAACTGTAAAGAAATATAAAAGTATGACAGTCAGCAAAAGAGTGCAGTGTAGTCAGTAAGGAATAAAATCTGCAAGTAACATTGTGAAAGTGTATGCAAGTATTGCTTGATTACAAAAGTGTGTTTCAGCCTGTAAGTTTAACAAAAAAATGAAACTGTCTGACATATATTCTGAAACAAAAATGCCCTACCTGTAAGAAAATAGTACACAACCTGCAGCAGGCTGAAAAGTATAGCTGCAGAAGATGATGAAATCACATGTGTGAAATATATCCCTGTGGAAATACTGAAACATGACAAAAGTGAGACTGCTGGAAAGGATTGTAATAACTACTGGTAAAACATGTCAATAAAGCCTAGAAGTACGATCCTGAATAGTAAAATGAAAGCAAGTGAGAGAGTGTGAGAAAGTGTCATGAATCCAGCAATACAGTAGTAATAACCCCTGAATAAAGTATACTGCAGTCAAGACAGAATGAAATGCATGTGAGATTCAAAACCAAACAGCAAAATCTGTTAAAAGTGCTGCTGCATCTGGAATGTGTATCCCAAAATCTGGATATGTTGCTCTCAGTCTGCAATATGCAGATAGGATGATTGTCTGATATACCAAACATCCACACTTGTCTACAGCTATATAAAGCAAATGTAGCAGGATGATGTAGCTGAACAAAGCTAGATATGAATGTGTATGAAGAACCATAAAATGTATATTGATGTTGCAGTAACAGTCCTATCACCAAGTTGAAATAGTTATCATATAGGAAACTGTAGTTAGAACAGTAGTGTGTATATAACTGTAGCTATTAGAAATGTACAGCATATGTATTGTTATTCGAAGGTGTTAATATTACTTTCTTTACCTCACCCTACAACCACATATAACCCATTCCACGTGAAAATGGTATGTGCAATCACAATTAACACCCCTGGACGTTTGTCCTGTTGGGTCATATATATTTGCATGTCCATTGATGCATCTGCCCTGTTCATACATCCACACCTGATGGCCTGTTGCCATCAATTAACCCTGCATGTTGTTGGACTGTGTATTTCTGTTCAAATTATGCATGTGTTATGCATGCTGTTCAATGGTGTGAATAACTGGGTGTTTGGTTAATGGGAATACTAATGCATGCTGTTACAACTAATTGTGAATGGTATTATATGTCACTAACCCAAACTGTCATGACATAATGCAAAACATAGGACGACAGGGAAGGTGGGTTCCAGTGGACCCACCTCTCCCACCTCAGCTGGCGAGTGCACCTGGCACTAGTGCCGAGTCCGGACCCTCCTCCGGTGGCCCTGTGCCACCTGTGGGTGGAAGCGCTGCAGGGGATGGGGCTCACCCCCCCTCTGCAAGTGTGGCCGGAGGAGAACCACCACTCACCCTCCACAGCATCCGGACTGTGGTGCGTAGGGAGATTCGGGACTCTGTTCTCGAGCCCCTACGCCAGCTCGAGGCACGGGTGGCGCAACTAACGGGCATGCCTGTTGCCCCGCCTACACAGCCCCCAGCACAGCCCCATCCTGGGCAGTGAAGGAACAGTGGCAACTGCCTATGGGTGGGGATATCAGTTCCACTGTTGCCATCTGTGGGCTCATGGGCTCTGGATATCCAAACCTCCATCCCCGTCAATTGCGTAACCCCCCACACGTGTCATACACCGCCCCTGTATGCGTCTTGTTTGTCTTGTCTGTTTACCTACCCAACCTACCTCCCCAGCTGTACCGACTTCCTTCACCTGACATACCACTCTCACCTGAAAAAAAAAAAAAAAAAGGGCACTCTGTACCCACAAAAAAATTATGCCCCATACATACATAGCTGCCCATTCCGCACACATGTCTGCTGAACATGGAACCTATCAATTACAATTGGCTGTACAACAAGTATTATTGTTGTCCTGACACCTCTCTCAGGGGTGGAAGGTTTCAAATGTCACACCAAATTACATACATATACACAGCTGTTGCTGATGAAGAAATGGGCAGCTATGGGCCTTACCTACATCCCTCCTGCACATCCCAAGCTTGTTTCCCTACTGTCTTACCCTCTTTGTGACCCCTTTTTCACCACTTTCCTGTCTCCCCATTTTCTTTTCTTTCAAAGAAAATAGCGCGGGTGTGCGCAACAGTAAGCACGTTAAAGCGGTTGTAAGCGGGTGTGTGCGGAGCTAACCGCCAGTGCACATGCGTGAGCTCCGCGCAAACCAACGCTAACCCGGTTACAACTGCTTAAAAGTGCCTTAGTCACTTTGATTGACAGGTCCTGTACTCAGTTCAAAAGCAAAATAAAATCCCACTGTGAGTCCCGAACCCAGGACCTTGGAAACAGTAGTCTGCATGACTTACCACTAAGCCATGACTCTTATACAACAACATTGTGCTAAAATAAATATATCATGTAATAGTAGGAATGAATGTAAAGGGAATATAGATGTGTAGTACACAAAGCATGCCATTTAGAATTACTATCAAAACTAGTGGATTTCCATAATAGTAGTGTGTGAACAGAAACAGCCATGCTAGTTGGAAGCTAGTAGGTAATAATGTCACTATAGCACCTTGCAAGCCACACACATACTCACAGCAGGATAAGCACTGCCCATACCCCACAACCTCTTACAGGAACACATCTGGACCAAGTATAAAATATGTGGAGCAAAGGCCCAAAACCAGGGACACATTACAAATAATGTTACAACAAACGCAGACAGTTCAGAGAGTAACAGGGTCTGCACTTTGTGGGATGTTTGGAAGGGTATGCAGTCTGAAACCTGAATGTTTGTCACCATATTCTGACTTGAGCCCAGAGTGATTTGCCAGAAAAAGGTGTGCATGAGATATTGACCAAAATATGAGGCAGAAATGTGGACAACCTGCAAATATCTGTACACATGATGGGTCTGACACCACCATATTTGAATAGTTAACAGCCTAGACATAGCAACAGTGAATGACTTACAGGGATGCCCCACAGACCCCATGTGAAATGTACAAACAGTAGGCAGAAAGGTGTAACACATGCAATGGTAACTATGGAGTCCTGAAACTATTCATCACTTGCATGGCAGAAAAAGTGTAGTAATACATATGCTCATGCTAACCCACAGTCACAACTGCAGCATACCAGACATTTTAATGGGTGTACCCCACTGATATGTACCATTCCATGATGCACATAACAGATGAACCTGAAAGTCTCTGGGGCCTGCTCAGCAGCATACTCAAACATCCTAATAGATGTCAAGGCCCACACCATGGCCAGACCACACTGCATGCTGTAACACCCTAGCAGATATAGCAAGCATTCCAAGGTGTGAATGTACATGGAAAATATGAAAGCTACAGCAGCACACTACAGTCACGACACCTAGCAGGCATACAAGTAGTGACTGTAAAGGGCAACTATTGAAGCCTTAGCAACAAAGTGCAAGCAAAAGTGAAAGGAAAGCACACGCACACACATTAACAGTAGTAGTAGTTGTAGGTGTCAGTGTAAATACACAGTTAGTACAGGAAACTGGAGAAATGAATGGAGGAATGTTAATCTACAACACACCTGGAAATATGAGAGAGATACCAACCTTTACACTCACAGAACATTGTCCACAGCATAACAGTATGGTCCCTGCCCTTAAAATCTGAAAGGGCTACGCCTATCTCACATACCTTTTTATAGCACTGTTCTGAAATCACAGTGAGAACTGCAATCAGTACACAACTGGCTGCATGCAATTAGCAAATGCTGGCTAACAATTTGTGCAGAGGCCATCACATGGGCATATGCAGATACCTACAAAAGTATGCTGTACTCCCAGTCCACACATGCAATACTTTCATTGCACCCTGAGAAGGACGTGAGAGACAGACTGAGACAGAGACAGAGAAAATTGCAATTAAGCAGACACAAACAAATTGTTCAGCAACAGCCACCTGAAAGCTGACAACTGGGAAGTGGGGCAGCAGGACAGAAAACCAGACGGCAACACAAGCAGCTGTGACAAACACAGGTAATGTAAAGTAATACTATAAAGGTCTACATACTGTGAACCCTCCATATGTGTCATTGGTCTGTATCCATATGTATATGAAGATGTGTAAAGGGCAGGGGACATACAGCAACTATCAGTGAAGGCTGTACATACATTTGTATGTGAGAGCATCTATGTGCACATATCAATGTTGGTTGATTGTAGGTTGTAGTGCCATGTACAAAGTAGGTTTCACAGCTATGTATGTTTAGCAGTATGTTAGTGTGTGTATACAGTATGGTAGACAAACATGTTGATATACCTGTCTAACATATGGATACGTATGTATGTCAACATATGTATGTGTGTGTGTATATATATATATATATATATATATATATATATATATATATATATATATATATATATATATATATATATATATATATATATGATATGCATATATGTATACATACATAGAGAGAGATGTAGGAATACATAGACAGATGTAGATAGAATATTGTACAAACATATCTATGTAATGCACACATACAGATATAGATATATGTAGATACATATACATAGACAGACTGATCTGACTATCTACAGGTATGACTGTATATGACGACCTTCAACACAGCCTGTCCCACCCCCTCTGTCACTCACACCCCCTCTGTGTCCCCCCTCCACATCTATAGCAATATATGTACATCAATATATATATATATATATATATATATATGTATATGTATACAGACATATATATATATATATATATATATATATATATATATATATATATATACATATAGATATATCTATATACATATATATATATATATATATATATATAGAGAGAGAGAGAGAGAGATGTATATAAATTCTGAGTGAAGCACATGTGTACAGATGTATTGCAACAGGTGCCTGGTGACAAAGGCATGGAGTGAACACCAGTGTCAAAACCGGAGTACCATACCACATTCTAAATCACCTACACCAGTAACCACCAGATATGTGATTGGCTGCCCACCACTGCATGTGTCAGGGGTGAACAGGGTCATAAATGTGTACAACAGTGGACCCAATGATATTCACAGTGGCACACTGTCCCTGGAGTACCTGCACACGGTATGTGTCAGCAGACATGGTGTGTCAGCTATGGACATGTAGGTCGGTGTACCCCTCCACACCACATAATGGATGCCATGGTATGGACCTCACATGACAGCTACAGATATGGAGAAGGACACAGTGACATGTACAACACTGTGACAATGCACTCAAACACATTACCAATGCACAGTGACTGACAACACCACAGAGTACACATATACTACCCACATAGAGGTTACCACTGCCGGATTTACATATGTAAGTCACACCCATGACAGATGTCCAACAACCATAGTAATACCTCACACCATCCACAACCTAAATGTCTGCTGTGTGTCATCCGTGCCACTGCAATAGAGTGCACATGTGGAGGTAAAAGTTCCTACCCACAGATAAGACATACCCTGCAATAAACCACACAGTGTTAAGAAGCAAGATTCCCCATGAGTACATGTCACACATACCCCTGCTGAATGTTAGTCAGATAGGTAATATGCCATATGAGTCACCCTGTGTAACTGTATGACAGCAGCAGGTACCATCACACCACATGTGTCACAATGGTCAGGGTAGCAGAACAGTACGCTGCTGTAGTCCCAGGGGCAATAGCATATTGTATAGTATTGTATTGTAATGTACTGTATTGTGTTGTATTGTATTGGTTTGTTGAGGTGCCTCCTTTGTGGAGTGGAACCACTGCTGCTGTGCACCAGTGTACAGGTACATATCCTGTAGTCAGGGTAGTATTACATAGCACTTCTATATGTGTGTTTAGCTCCTGTCAGAGTTTATGTAGCATGCAACTGGGGATACCATCAGGTCCCATTCATGTTGTGTATTCTGCTGTCCTGAGGGTGGCTCTCACCTGGACATCTGTGATGACAGGGAGGTTACAGTCAGCTGGGATAACTATGTCTTATTTTGGGGGAGAGGGCGGGGTAACACCTGCACTGAACCTGTCTGCCACAATGTTGTCAATATCTGTGGTGTCAGTGAAATATGTGTTGTTGTGTACTAACTATGGGCATAGAGGATGGATCCTGACCAGGTTGCTAACATAACTGAAGAAGGCCTTCTGGTTATCTGTAGTGTCCCTCTTGATTTCCCTCTCAAAGTTGCCCATGGATGTTTGTATGATGGAAAATAGATCCTTACTAGTGCTGCTCAGACATGCCCTCCCTTTATGGAATTATGCTCTGTCTTGCAGTAGCTTCCATCTTCTGTAATACAATCTGTCTATGGCTGGGGTCCACCAGACAGGATGCTGTCCCTTTGTGGAGAGTGTCTTGATCATATATGGGATTGCATGATCCATGCATTCTCGGAGATGTCTGTAGAAAGCAATTGTGTAGGGGTCAGCATTGTGGGTTGTATCTGCCACTGGCCCAGTGGGCTGAAAGGATACCATGTCACTGTTACAAAGTGTAAAGTTTGCATCTGTAATGTTATGCACTATAGTCGTTTGTGCTGGTGGTGGAGGTGGGATATGTATATCCAGGGCAATCAGTGTGTGGTCAGCTCACAGTAGTTGATGATGTAGGCCATACAGTACCTAGATACAAACCCCCAGAGTGAGGAGGTGCTCTTGACCTGAATCAGTGTTCTGACTGCTGGGGTTTGGTAGTATGTCGTATGGAGTGTGCCAGGTACTGTTGCACAGTTGCTGGCTGAGCACTGATACCTGGCCATTTACATGTGTACCCAGCAATAGACAGACAGATGCTACATATGTGAGATATGTTGTATCATAACAGTTGAGTAGCATGTGTAGTATGTGTGCCAAATTCTGCTGACATATATTGCTGATATCAGGTTATTTTCTTTCTCAGGTACATGGCCCACCCGCGGAATCCCACCTACTCCACAGCTGAGGATGAGGAGATACACCAGAGCCCGGTGCGGGATTATGAAATACTCTTTTCCCGCACCAGCCAGAATCAGCAGGAGAGGGCTGCACTGTGGCAAGACCTTGTCCGTCAGGTAAATGACATAGGCACGCATAACAGGACATATGAGCAGGTACGACATCACTGCAGTGATTTAATCAGACATGTCCATCAGCGTGCGTCGGATATCCACAGGCAACAGGTCGCCACAGGTGGTGGGGTGGCTACACATCCCCCACTCACCAGACTGGAGGGACTACTCATGAGTGTAGTGGCTCCAGTCTGCCAGCAACAACAACAGCAGCAGACATGCATTATGATGGAGGCTGGAGCCATGCAGCAGCAAGACAGTGAACGTGCAGGTAATATGCCATATGTATAGTTGACTGCTGTGTACACTGGTAGTTAATGCATGTGTGAGGTGTGTCCTTGGTTTGTAGTTGTCACCATAGTATTTAATGTGCAAGTGTGATATCCTCAATATTAGCAGCTGACCTGTGAAAAGCGACTGTTGTACTACTGACCTGTATCATACTCAGTAACAATGGCACAGTTGTGCCCACTGACATTAGTTTCTTCACGTATGCAGGACCCCCTGGTATAACAGCAATGCAGCCTATCCATGTTGGTGAGTGTGTATTAACAATTCCTGTAATAGTGTTGATAGTAATAGTACTATTTGGCTCACTTAGTAGTGCTCTTTGTATGCATGTAGGTGTGTCTGTGTCTGTGTGTTGATATCACGCATACTGAGTACTGTACAATTGTGTGAAACTGTGTGCATGTGTGCACCTGTGCACCTGTGCATGTGTGCATGTGTGCACGTGTGCATGTGTGCATGTGTGCACCTGTGCATGTGTGCACCTGTGCATGTGTGCATGTGTGCACCTGTGCATGTGTGCATCACTGGTAATGTGTAGACATTGTAGACTGTGTTTCCTGTTTCCCTCCCACAGGTTCTGTTGCTGCTCTGGTGTCATGTAGCAGGGAACCTGAATCAGGTGCCGTGGGTACTGATAATGATGACATCTGTGTAATGGCACAGGAAAGTATGCCAGGGTCCGCCATTGGTCAGCCGATTGACAGTACACAGCTGTCGACCCCATCAATGCGCACAGTTATCCTGCCAATACACCCTTTGTCACCAATGTCCCTAGGTGATGGACAGCATACAGTGGGCATTGACCACGGTAATGTGGTATCTGTGGCACATGCTTCCCCACACAGCAGCCATGGGCATGGCCCAGAGATGGTACCACACAGACAGATGTCCAGGGGTTCTCGTGGGAGCATCCGTGAGCGTACTGCCCCTGTCAGATGTGCCCACAGAGTTCTTACAACCTCAGCTATGTTTTGGGCTGTCATGCAGGCACAGTCACGTATGGAACGGTACACCAGACAGGGTCTGAGGGAGCTGACAGCATGTCGCACAGCCATGACTGACAGTATGCGTGACATTGCGGCTGCCATCCGTGATTTCACCGATGTCATAGACAGACGTTGTGGGGACATATTAGACTGGTTCCACAACTACATGTCCATGAGCCAGGGCGATGGTGGGCGGTTGAGGCTTCGACGTGGCCGTATGCCAGCAACAGCAGCAGCTGGCAGTCGTCACGGACGACAACAGGGCTGCGGCCGCCCCCATAGTGCCAGCAGCAGCCCCAGCAATGCTGGGTCTGTGCTGTCATCAGACCACCCCAGTAGACCACGTGCACGTGGCTCTGGCCGGGCCCGACAGGGATCTGTGTCCAGTCAATGAATACCTGCTTCTGATGACAGTACCCAGTCTGGGTTGGTACTGGATATGGTCCGTAGCACCCCTGCAAGGCACAGGTACCGTGTCCGTGGCCAGAGACACTGATCTGTATGACCTGGCAGGTACAGTTTGTGGCTGTCCACAAACACCAGTATATGGCAGCCATGAGGTGGAACTGTGTGCATCCATACACACATGCGAATTGACAACACCTAGGGCTACCGCATACACGCACACACTGCATCAACATTGCCCCACCTTCTACTGCTGTCCCTCACCAACACACATACACATACATGTCAATTGGTGGTATCGGTGGCTGACTCAGGCATACCAAGTTCACACCCTGTGCATATGATGAAACTGTGCCACCTCCTGCAATCTGTAACAACTGTGCAGGTACAGGTTAACATGTTGCTGATGCACAGGGTGACCACATAGATGTGTAGTAATAGTATCATGTTGTTAACAGTACTGTGTGCTGAATTAATTGTGGGTATATCACAGCATGCCTGATGCAGTAAATGTGTGCTTGTCATGTCCTGTTGTCTACACCCATGGTAAGTACCATAGTGTATCATCTGCACATGTTGGCATACTGGTGGTAATGATGTCAACAGAAGGCTACATACATAGGTAGCACAGGGGATAAGGTAATGAATGTAGTAATACGCAATGATGGACATGTAAATTGCAAGTGGCATGTTGCCCACACTGGACTCTGCAATGCAGATGTTTGAGGATGTTGATATGTGTGCAGTACTACACGACTGGTACAGGACACACAGGAGCACCCTAGCACTGCATGCTCACATCTCATACCATGCTAGGCAGCCCCAACACACAAAACTAACTGTCACAGGAGGGAGAGTCCCCATATATGTCAGGGATACTGTGGTGGCAGGCCAGGTAGCATACATCATACTAAGTATGGAACCACTGAGTAAAGGCTCAGTGTCTGTTATTTGACATGTGTATTACTGCAGGTATGAGCACATGGGTTTCCATCCAGTTATTGTACATCCTGACAGTACATGGTCTGTACACTTGTGTGCACTGAGACTGGACCCTAGCCATCTGACCCATGTATTTCCATGTACATGTGCATAGTGCCTGCATATTTGCAGTGTTACCTACTGGAACTGGTACAGCTTGTTTGTTGTACAATGGACTACATGCAGCCCTGTTTACTGTAGCTTTGTTTGCATGCATGTTTGCTTGCAATTACCCTGGAATACTGATCACACCTGCAATGCATAGTTATAGAGCTTCTGTGGACTCCTAGTGCCATCTGCATAGCTTACTATATGTATGTCCATGTCCCACTTGACAGGATGTCACTGTTTGTCCTGTTCACATGTACACTGCCTGTGACACAGTGCATATGACTTACCTGGCATGTGTCCACGTGAGCAGTCATATATGCTACTGCTAACTAATCACAGGCACTACACCTTCACATATTCATCTTCTGTTGAACTACCTGCTTCGCTAGGGACAGCCTGCACTTGTCACCCCTGGGCTTTCAGATATTGGCAAAGGCTCTTGCTACCCCCATAGTGCCTACGTTAGGCAAGGCTCAAATGACAAACCCACCTTCATAGGTATCACAAGGGATAAGAAACTAAGAGTAATGCTACCCAACGCCAGAAGTCTAAACCTCCAGATGCATGCACCCAAAACACTCCTTGGCATGGAGAGCATCGATATCTGTGCAGTAACAGATGCCTGGTTCAGGGCTACTGAGAGCACACCAGCACTACCAGGTTTAACCTGGTTGATTTCTTTGAAACAGTCACCAAGGCCATTGACGAGGGGAAGGTGGTTCACACAGCCTACCTGGACCTCGCAAAAGCCTTCACAACAATACCCCACTTGGGCATTCTAGAGAAGCTCACTAGCTTAAATATAAGCCCCTATGTCACTAGATGGATTGCACAGTGGCTCAAGGACAGAACCCACATGGTTAGAATTGCTGGAGCCATGCCAGACTCCAAACCAGTTACGAGTTGTGTCCCACAAGGCTCAGTCCTGGGACCTCTCTTGTTTGGTATATATTTATTGGAGGTACAGGCCAACACGGACGGACTGTGGCTGACCAAATATGCAGATGACTGCAAACTGGCCACCATAATCGACTCTCCAGCCGACACAAGCATCTTCCAAAGGGGCATCATAGAAACAGACAACTTGTGCCAGAGCCATGGCCTTCAGCTGAACAGTGTTTAGAAAGGGGAATGTGCATCCTGTAGTCTGTTCACCTAGTTGCCAAAAGGGACATTGTCCTCACACACACTAACCCCACTCAGCCAAAAGCACACACTTGCCAATTGCAGGATTCAAACCCCTATCTGATTATGCTATGACACTCGAGACGGACACATTAGCAGAGTGTGCTATTCGCATTACTGGGAGGTTTCCCTTCTCTTGCTGTACTTATAGGGTGCTGACATCATCAGTGTTTAGAAAGGGAAATGTGCATCCTGTAGTCTGTTCTCCTAGTTGCCAAAAGGGACATTTCCCTCACACACAATTGCATACACACTAACCCCCCTCAGACAAACACACACACTTGCAGGATTCAAACCCCTCCCTAACTATATTATGACACTTGAGACAGACGCATTAGCAGAGCGCGCTATTCACATTACTGGGAGGTTTGCCTTCTCTTGCTGTACTTATAGGGTGCTGACATCATCAGTGTTTAGAAAGGGAAATGTGCATCCTGTAGTCTGTTCACCTAGTTGCCAAAAGGGACATTGTCCTCACACACACTAACCCCCCTCAGCCAAAAACACACCCTTGCCATTTGCAGGATTCAAACCCCTATCTGACTATGCTATGACACTCGAAACGGACACATTAGCAGAGTGTGCTATTTGCATTACTGGGAGGTTGCCCTTCTCTTGCTGTACTTAAAGGGTGCTGACATCATCAGTGTTTAGAAAGGGAAATGTGCATCCTGTAGTCTGTTCACCTAGTTGCCAAAAGGGACATTGTCCTCACACACACTAACCCCTCTCAGCCAAAAACACACACTTGCCATTTGCAGGATTCAAACCCCTATCTGACTATGTTATGACACTCGAGACAGACACATTAGCAGAGTGTGCTATTTGCATTATTGGGAGGTTTCTCTTCTCTTGCTGTACTTATAGGGTGCTGACATCATCAGTGTTTAGAAAGAGAAATGTGCATCCTGTAGTCTGTTCTCCTAGTTGCCAAAAGAGACATTTCCCTCACACACAATAACCCCCCTCAGACAAACACACACACTTGCCATTTGCAGGATTCAAACCCCTACCTAACTATGTTATGATACTTAAGACAGACACATTAGCAGAGCGTGCTATTCACATTATTGGGAAGTTTCCCTTCTCCTGCTATACATATAGAGTGCTGACATCATCGGTGTTTAGAAAGGGGAATGTGCATCCTGTAGTCTGTTCTCCTAGTTGCCAAAAGGGACATTTCCCTCACACACAATTGCACACACACTAACCTCCCTCAGACAAACACACACACTTGCCGGATTCAAACCCCTACCTAACTATGTTACGACACTTGAGACGGATGCATTAGCAGAGCGCGCTATTCGCATTAATGGGAGGTTTCTCTTAGTGCTGACATCATCTGTGTTTAGAAAGGGGAATGTGCATCCTGTAGTGTGTTTTCCCAGTTGCCAAAAGGGACATTTCTCTCCCACAGACTTACACACACACCAACCCCACTCACACTGAGCATTTGCAGGATTCAAACCCCTACCTAACTATGTTATGACACTTGTGACGGACGCATTAGCGGAGCACACTATTCACATTACTGGGAGGTTTCCCTTCTCCTGCTATACTTATAGAGTGCTGACATCATCGGTGTTTAGAAAGGGGAATGTGCATCCTTTAGTGTTTTTTCCTAGTTGCCAAAAGGGACATTTCTCTCCCACAGACTTACACACACACCAACTCCACTCACTTACACACACTGAGCATTTGCAGGATTCAAACCCCTACCTAACTATGTTATGACACTTGTGACGGATGCATTAGCAGAGCACGCTATTCGCATTCCTGGGAAATTTCTTTTCTCCTGCTGTAATTATAGGGTGCTGACATCATTGGTGTTTAGAAAGGGAAATGTGCATCCTGTGGGGAGGCAGACACCAAGCACACTCTGGCTAAGCTGTCATTCCCTAGGGCAAACAGCCTAGTGTTGACCTCTACACCCATATGTTTAATTGTCAAATGCACACTATTTGTTGCTGATAGACTGTTTGCACATCTTTATTGCCATAGCATTCCCTGTTTGTATGAACAACTTGTGCATCTGTGGAAGATGTTTGCATATGGGAGGGATCCACTATATCACATATGTCTCTGTAGTCATTTAACTGTGTGCACTGGGCAGTCTGCTGTAATGTGGTTGGTTCCTGGAATAACACGTAAAAATACCAGATATGTGTGTCCAACTGCTAAACTGAGATTTGGCCTAAGTGTGTGAACATGCCCAGTTCAGCCTTCCATGGCATGTTGTCTGACATATGTCTCATTTATCAAAGTGTGTGAGCATGCCCAGTGTGAGCATTCCATATGTTGGACTCTGCAGCCCACCACATTTGTGGATGAGTGTGAACTTCAACAAATATCACCCGTTTATGGTTGTGTGTTGTGTGTCATGTTGTGTAGTTACTGTACAACTGCTTTGTGTGTGAACACAACAGGATTATACTGTGCCTGCAGTGTTTGCATGGGATACTTTGCATACAGTTGTCAACATCCTTTCACACTGACCTAACACTGTAGTACTGTATAGTGTACTGGTAGTACTTTGACTGTGGTGGACAGTATCCTGGGCTTTAGTGCTATCACTGCTTTACATTTCGATAGTGAGCACAACAGCCTGGTTAGGGGCCAGTTGTGTACATCTGACCATGTTGCATTCTGTTCAGATATGAACTACTTAAACCAGGCTTGTCCAACATTGGTAGTGTATTCCACAACATAGGTGTACATTTGCAAACACTAGCGATGTGCCCTAGTCCATGTCTAATGCTAGTTGGAGAGTGTGTTAGTCCTTCAACACACATTGTAAGTGGAGTTTGCCATGACATATGTCATGGTTAGTATACTGTGCCTCTGTCTACCTGTGACATGACAGTGATACCCAGGATAAAGCTACCATCTCCCATCCACTCATCAAGATTCCTATTGAGGAAGATTGATAAGTGACTCTATGGGTAGCCTGTAGTGGGAGTTCACTCATGGGTGGGGTGGCTTCTGTGTTATGGATCATGCAGTACAGCTTGTCCTATGTAAGTCAGTGCTGGGGTTCAGGTCTCTCATGTGCATAGCTCACTGCCATTCAGATTGTACAAGGTGCAGCATGTTTATTGATACCAGCAACACAGGCAACACATGGCATCTGTGCAAGCTCTTTGATACTCCTGGTGAGGTACTGTTGGGGACTTTACGGTTGATGGAGGTGTCTGCTGAGGTACATCCCACAGGGGCTATTGTAGTCAATTGTACTGCTGATGAAGGATGACTGCAGAGCCACAATGACCTCCCCTTATCCAGATCTGACAACCTTCATGATTAGGTGGGTATATGGTATGTTTCTGTAAACACTACAGCACGTTTGTCCAATGCAGGATATCTATCACCTTGTGTCCCCAGGTCTCTCATTACATGTTAACTACATAATGGGTTAACACCTATGTGGTAATTGGTGGGCACTTACTGTATATCCACGAGGGTTGACTATACACTTTTCTGCAATTAGCTTGCTGACATGGCTATGGCACCAGTTGTCTGTTTCTATGTGGCCCTTTTGTGGGATGCTTGTGTCAGCTGGTGGATCATATGTGGTGAGCAGTTTGTAGTCCTCTGCAAACATGTTCGGACACAGTCCTTCCATGTTTGCCTGTACCTATGGGACATATATACCAGATGAGGGAGATCCCAGGACCAAGCCTTGTGGGATGCCAGTTATATCTGGTTTGTAGTCTGACATGGCTGCAGCACGTCTGACCATGTCTGTTCTGTCCTTGGTCTGGTTTGCAACCCCTCTACTGACATAGGGGTTTACATTTAAGCTGGTGAGCTTATCTATAATGAACATGTAGGGTATTGTATAGAAGCCTTTGCAAGGTCCAGCTACGCTGTGTGGACCACATTGCCCTCATCAATGACCTTAATGACTGTTTCAATTGAGTCAAACATGTTTAGGGGCAGGATCTGCACTTAAGAAAGCCACACTGGGTAGGGTTCGGTATCAGTAGGTCCCTAATATCTTTATGTCTGTGGTACATGCTGATCCTTTCCATGACTGTGCAGACCGACATATATTTTTATATTTATATTTATATTTTTATAGATATATATTTTTAATCATATAGCATCTTTCAAGTATTTTTACTATTCATTAAGAATTTTAACATTATAGTATATTAGAAGTATGTATTTAAGCTAGCATTTTATTAGTATAGTTTCTGAGGGAACATTGCTGTTTTAAGACTAACACAATTTATAGATTTTTGGCGCCAAGTCTGGTATATAAAGAATGTACTGCTGTAAAGTGATTGGTTCTGATGAAATCTGTATTGTAACAGATGAAAGCGCTCAACCACAGTGATTCCTTGTTAATAAAGTGTGTTTTTTGTGGATATTATCGGCTTCGAGTGATTTGGAGTTACACTGTTTCTGCAATTTCCTGCACGTCGTGACTGATTTACACTTTTTCTTTTACAAGTTGTTCGATGGCAGAAGAGGGTTCTCCGAGCACTTCATTGAAGCCGGATGTATACAAGGAACTTCGAGAGGAGGTAACGTCGCTTAAAGATGACGTTAATAAACTATTGGATATGGTGAACAAGCTTACAGCGGTCGTTATGGAGAGCGGAGGCTCCGCTCATGCTAATAAGCAAGTTAACTCAAATATTGCTCCAGTCTGGAATGGCAACCACAACGAGGACACAGTGAGAGCCAAATTCATTATTTTGGATGAAGCGGCGGACTGTAGCTACACTAGCGACATCCCCAATGGTCAGGGAGAGGCGCCAGCAGCTGACAGCAACCAATGCATCGACTTGGTTACAAATACAGTGAATATATCCTTAGAGGAGGATTTCACTTTTGATTTCAGCATGGTCATCTTGAATGCTGATAATGAGAGACTGGGTGCACGGCCTAAAAAGCACAACGAGAATCTAAGGACTTATTCTACAGTGGGTAACAAAACTTCCCACTGTAGTAAAGGTACTGTAAATAATGATTTACTATTCAGTCCCAAAAGTACATATATTAAAAAAATGGACACTAAATCCAAAGATACTGGAATGTTTAACATGTTCAACGATTTTGTATCAGATGATTTTGATTTCATGAATAAGCATAATTTAAAGGGGCAATTTAATGGAACGCCTGAAAATATTAATATTAACAAAAATAAAAAAGATGATATTAAAACTAGAATTTACTTATTGGGCAAGAAACTGATACAGTTAAAATGTGTTAGGATGGATATAGCATATTTTGAAAAATGCACAGTTTTAAAAATAGTTCCGAAAGGACTTAGGTTCTTTAAATTGCCATTAGGTATTAAGATTGATTCTAGCATAATAACTGATTTTAATCTCATGTTTGATGATTTTGGATACACTTACATGAAATACCTCATTAAATATAATGAACAGAAAGCTAAACTACTTTTAGAGGAGGTGTACAATTTGAATGAATCTATCATACAGGATGAACTGTTTGAAAGATGGTATGACTGTTATTCTAGCCAGTTTAATCAGGCTACAGTTAAAGTGAAAAATGTTTATGAAAGGAAAATGCATAAATTAGATCGAGATATGGACTCATACAGAAACAACAGAGCATATGTTTGGCCCAAACAAGATAGAGAGAATGAGGGTATGTTTGAGGTGGCATATTCCAGAGGTAAAAAGAGATATACACGTAAGAATGACGAGGAAAATTTTCAAGGGGGGAGATATTTTCCTGCGCCAAAGAAACAGCAAAGGAGATATTAGAATATCAGCGTAGCCCCACTACCAAGTATGCCATAGATGCAGGTCACACTACTACACCAGAGAAGGACTCCATCAAGTTGCCATCCCCCATTACTAAGCCTGCTATTGGAGTTTTTTCACACACAGTTCTCGACAGAGGACCTAGTATTAGTAGTCACCAAGGTTTTAATGTGTATAACTACACCGACATTCCTGTTACTAAAGACCTTATTTCCCTTTTCAGTAAAGGAATGAAGTACATACCAACGGTCAAGTTCAATTTGTTTGACCTTATTAAGGAAATTAAGCTCTTCTGTAGAAGATTGAATTTAGCCATTCAATTTAATGACCATCCTAATAGGACCAGTACTGACAGGAACCACAACACCTTAGTGAAAAAAAGCACATATATACCAACTATGAATCCACAGGTTGCCATATATGAGAACATGGTTTGTCATGACATATACCATTTATACAATGATATTAGGAACAACAAAAGTGTAGGTAATGCATTTTCAGACAATTTAACTACAAGTGAAAGAACGTGCCTAAAAGAACTCATTACAAACAATGAAATTAGAATCATGAAACCGGACAAGGGTGGAGGGGTTGTGATATTCGACAACACCCAGTATTACAAAGAAATCAATAGAATCCTATATGACTCAGGCAACTACGAAAAGGTATCTTTAAACCAGATAAACATCAGTTATAGACGTATAGACTATGCCATAGAAGAGTACTTAATTGACAAACGGATTACCAACGAATTATATGACTATGTAAAAACTGACCATCCGATCTTGGCACATATAGTTGGAATCCCGAAGGTTCACAAGAACCAGATTAAACCACCTTTTAGACCCATCATCTCTGGATCAAAGTCTAAGACTTTTAAGATAGGAACTATCATAGATAAGTGGACAAAGCACATCTATACCAAAGTAAACCACTTGGTCAAAGATTCTTGGGACTTCTTAAGCAAATTAACTACGGATATGTGGGATGAAAATCTGACGTTCCTAACTATTGATGTCCAAGATCTCTTCTCAAGCATCCCTGTGAATTCGGGACTAGAATATTTCCAGAGTAGTCTAAGCAAATACCTAGGAGGAAGCTGGGATAGAATTAATTTGATTATGGACATGATGAGCCTGGTGTTGGAACACAACTTCATAGAGCATCAAGGTGAACTCTTTAGACAATCTCGAGGGGTAGCCATGGGAGCATCTTGCGCTCCTATATTTGCCAACATGGTGATGCTAGAGTGGGAAAACTTACACATATTCTCATGTGAGTTCTTCAAACACATATGGCTATATACCAGATTTTTGGACGATGTGTTCATCATTTGGACTGGACCAACGGATATGATCCCAACCTTTGTGGAATACCTCAATAATACCACAGATTTTTTGAGATTCACGTACCAATATGACAAAAAGGGTATCGCATACCTGGATACGTGGATAGGTAATACAGGCACTGGATTTATTTCGAGACTATATAGGAAACCCACCTTCTCCAACGACTACATATATTTCACCAGCTGCCATCCACGTCACATATTCAAAAATATTGTGAAGGGTCAGTGCATTAGAGCAGCAAGGATGTCATCTACCTACGAAGACATGAACAGAGAATTAGACATCATCACCCAACTCTTCACTGAAAGGGGATATCCCACGAAGTTATTGGAAAACACAACTCTTTTCGTAAAAGCACAATGGGGACTTAAATACAAACCATTGTTAGGGAGCCCCATCACTACACAGAGTAATATAAGTAAGGATTGGGACAACAAAGTATGTGTCATAAGATTCAATCCATTTGCTCAATTGATTACAGAAATTCTTAGGAAGCATTGGACTCTCATCACCTCTGCGGGCACCCTGGGTAGTATAGTTGGAACTGAGATATGTACAGTGTACAAGACTGGAAACAACATAAAAAGTTTATTGGAGTGTGGAATGAAGAAGAAAGATAAAAAGAGCATACAAGGGACCAGAAAATGTGGATGTTGTAAACAATGTATGTACATCAACACCACTCACACCATTAGACTTGACAACATCATGCACTCCAAGGTGTATTGTTCAACAGGAAATTGTAATTCCCAGCGGCTAGTATATATAGCTACCTGTACCATGTGCCCGGCCTTCTATATAGGCAAAACGGAGAGAAAGATGAAGAGACGAATATATGAACACATGTACAGTATAAAAAGGGAAGACACTAAAAATGCATTATACAGACATATTCAGGAAAAAGGGATAGAGCATAAGTTCAGGTTTTCCATTATTGATCAAGTAGACGTTAAGGATAAAGGCGGAAATTGGAAGACATTTCTCGCATGGAAAGAAAGTAGATGGCAAATATGCACGGATGCCACAACACGACCTGGCATCAATGACTTCATTAGCATAAAACCCTTGTTAGCATTGAATTAAGTTTTATAGGAATCACCTATTTAGTTTTAAGCATTACATTATATGCATTTTATAGTATAGTCACCAAGTTTTTAAAAATCTTTACATCTTAGTAGGGTTCATGTGTTAACAGGACAAATTTCTCAAACATTTCAAATTTGGACCAAGTCATCACACATCAACTATAGTAACATGTTATAGAACGAGTAGTTTCTTTCCATAGTAATGTATCTAGATTTCTATACAGTATAATAAGTATCAAATTGGTCTATTTAGGAGAATGTGAGTTTAATAGGTTTATTCATTATCACCAGTATACATCCAATAATGTACATATTTATAATTATTTAAAATTATATATATTTTTATATTTATATTTATATTTTTATAGATATATATTTTTAATCATATAGCATCTTTCAAGTATTTTTACTATTCATTAAGAATTTTAACATTATAGTATATTAGAAGTATGTATTTAAGCTAGCATTTTATTAGTATAGTTTCTGAGGGAACATTGCTGTTTTAAGACTAACACAATTTATAGATTTTTGGCGCCAAGTCTGGTATATAAAGAATGTACTGCTGTAAAGTGATTGGTTCTGTTGAAATCTGTATTGTAACAGATGAAAGCGCTCAACCACAGTGATTCCTTGTTAATAAAGTGTGTTTTTTGTGGATATTATCGGCTTCGAGTGATTTGGAGTTACACTGTTTCTGCAATTTCCTGCACGTCGTGACTGATTTACACTTTGCCCAAGAAGGGCAAAATCGATTGAAGTGTGACCATCCGAAATCTTGTCTTTTTCACAGACTTGTTGAGTCTGCTGAGGTCCAATATTGGTCTCCAATCTCCCGTCTTTTTGGGAACCAAAAAGAACCTTGAGTAGATTCCGGGCTCTGAATGGTCTGTTGGAACTGGCTGAATGGCTCTTTTTTGTAGAAGCTTTGATACTTCTAATTTTGCAATTTCCCTTAGACCGGGTGGAACATTTGGAAGGGAATTTTTGTGAATGAAGGGACTTTCCTCGAAAGGAATCTTGTAACCCTCGGATATGATCGACTGTACCCATTTGTCTTGTGAAAGGGAAAGCCAGGCTTCTGGGTACAGCGATAATCTTCCCCCGACTGCCTCCAAGGACGGACAGTCGGGCAACACCTCAGGGATGCTGGAAGGGCTTGTCAGAGAGAGGCTCTCTGCTGCCCTGGTTCTGCGGACCCCCTCTGCCCCTAGGGTGGCGTCTATTATTATTACCCCCTCTGCCTCTAGGGGTAAACTGACCACGTGTGTCCGGCGTGACTCCCTGGGATTTACGGAACCACATCTTTCCCCCCTTCTGTCCTTTAGGGCAAGGCCTAGAAGGGGTGGAAAAACGGACTCCTACGGCAGAAAGAGTCTTGCCGTCTTGCTCACACCTGGTCAACGTATCCTTCACCTGAGGACCAAACAATGTTGACCCATCGAAGGGAGAGTTTGTGAAGGACGCCTTAAAGGGATCTGCAAAATTACAGAGCCGCATCCAGGACTGACGTCTAAGAGCCACTCCTGTCCCTGCAGCTCTACTCGCTCCATCTGCTGCATACGAAATCAGCCGCATGGAGGAGTTGGTTATGGAGTTAAGGATTCCTAGCTGAGAAGCAATCTTGTCTTGAGCCCCTGCAGCTGTAGGATCCTGTACTACTTCACCTAATTCTTTAAGGATGTCCCTTTGAAGTCTGGTGAAGTGACATAAGTAATTCAGCGAACGCATGGCAAAGGTCGCTGAGGAGAACATCCGCTTACCATACCTGTCCATGGTCCTAGAATCCTTGTTAGGAGGATGGACTGGTACGGAAGGATCTGCGAGTTCGTTCTTGGTGGCGGCCGCCACCACCATGGCATCAACAGGGACACCTTTCGTAAGAAATTGTTTCTCGGAAGGGGCTGTTATAAATTTAGAAGGCCTCCTGGGAACTGATTCTACGGAATCAGGAGATGCCTGACTTCGAGCTATCACCTCCATGAGGGGGTCGAAAGGCGGAGACACCCAGGAGGTGGAGGGTCGAGATCTAAACGCCTCTAGGTATACCGACTCATCCTCGGAGGGATTAATGGAGGGCCAGTTTCCCCTCTGTTTTAAGAGTTCTAGGATGTCTGAAAAAGAGACATCCTCAGAGGGGGATCTTGGGGACCCCTCCGACTCATCTAAGTCGGTATCTGAAGTAGTAGACTCAGGGGAGTCCAAGTGCTTCCTCTTACAAGTCCTCTTACGCGGAGGATCTCCTGACGGATCAGGAGAATCCTCGGAAGAGGGGGTTCTTCCCAGTGGGGAAACCAGAGGCGGTGGATCTCTCGGTCCGGGAGCAAGGGAGTGGGAAGAGACATCTACAGGCACCGTAGAGGGAGGAGCTAAGGGGATAGACTGCTGACTGAGCCCAGGGGCCAGCACACTCCTCATCACCTCGAAGGCTCCCCTCCCAGGGAGATCCGAGACCCCGCTCCGAAGAAACAGGGACTCCCGGGCCCACCGAAAGGGAAGGCTCCGAGGCAGATGTCGGGGCCGAGCTCACCAAGGCCGAAGCCCAGAGGGAAAGAGCGGGGTCGGACAAGGGTCCGATGCCACTCACCCCCTCGGAGCAGACCAGTAAAGCCCGACCACCGGATCCCTCCAAGGAAGGTCTCGAGGAGGAGATAAGAGTAGAAGCTGAAGGAGCAGAAAGGGGTGGTATCTGCCCCGCAGCCGTAGCAGTGACTATTCCCATAGACTCCGGCTCCGAGCTCTGGAGGAAAGTCGAAGGAGGAACTTGAAGAGGGTGTGGACCAGTAGTCATCTGTTGAGATGGACTATGAAGCATTTGGGCTAGTGCCTGTGATTTTAACAATCTGCTTACCACTCTCTTCAAATCATGGTCTGAGAGCCTGGAAGACCTAGATGGTCGGCTCCGATGGCTCTGCTCCGAAAGAAGAGGAGAGGTCGGAGCCGACAGTATCGGCTCCAAAGAGGGAGACCTGGACCGCTTCCTCGATGGAACCATCGGAGCCGAAGAACCCTCGGTTCCAGACGGAGCCGACAACTTATCGGCTCCAAGCCTGGTCAAAATTGTATCTGCTCCGGCCGGAGCCGATACAGGCAAGGAAATAATGGTATCGGAGCCGGTCGGCGCCGACACCGAAGCCTTAGCCACATGGTGGTCGGAGCCGACACCAATGTGGCAGTTAAAGTATCGGCACTGATGGAGATTTAGTCAAAATAAGATCGGCTCCAGCCGGAGCCGATCTCGACTCCAAAGGAGTCGGAGCCAGGGCCGAAGGCTTAGTAGCAGAAGCCTGGGCCTTGGAGGTCTTAGAGGGCTTGCCCGAAGAAGACTTAGTCGGGGAGCCCTCCGGTTTAAGAAGTCCTCTCAAAATTAATTTATTTCTCCTTTCCTGCAGGACTCTCTGGCTGAAAGAGTGACAAATAGCACAGGAGTCCTGCAGGTGGAGAGGTCCCAGGCAGTAGATACAAGAAGTGTGACCGTCTGTCAGAGACATCTTCTGACAGCACGAGTCACACTTCTTGAAGCCTGAGACCCTCTGTTCTTTGGACATAGTGATATCCACACAACACACAACTCACACAGTCCCAGATTCTGAAATATTTAACTTAAATGGGGAAAAAATAAACCCACACACACACCCTGACAGGAAGGGATGTGAGGGGATTGAAGGCCCGACTAAATAAAACAACTAGGGAAACAGTAAAACTAGAGCTAAAGACCCTACAACTAACTAAAAGTGACAAAAAATCTAATAAGTGAGAGAAAAATTAGGAATGGGGTGACTAAAATTTGTATAACAAATTACTTACCAAGAGCTGGTAAAAGGAGTACCTCATTAGCAAAGCGGCAAACGAGATCTGGGTACTTACCGCCTTGCATCATGGGATATGGGGCTGCCTCGAGCTGGTAAAAGTGACTCTCGAGCTTAGCAAGTGCCGAGTCGGAGCCGAGGATCGGCTCCGAACCCATCCAGCAAGAATGAAGGCAAGATTGACAACTTAACATCAGGTTACTGTCCACTTGTGTCCCTAGGTCCCTGGTTACTCCTTCCATACATAATGGTTTACCACCTATGTGGTAATTTGTGGTACCTTGTTTGGTATTTGGTGGGACATTCATACTGTCCAGTGTCTTCAGGACGGCTGGGTGGGGTTCCTGTGTGTGAGAGTGTGGTCTGTAGCATGCTACAGACTGTACAGCAGTCTTGCCTACAGTTAGTTGCACATGGGTGGACTCCAATGCCTTGTGCATTGTCAGTTACCTGGACGTATGGGTGTCTGTGCTGAATATGGATACTCACCCTCCTTTTATGTTTTGTTCCAGGTTTTGGGGCCATGACACATGATATGTGGTATAACCTGGTAGTGCTGGTGTGCTGTCAGGAGGCTTGCAGCAGGTTTCTGTCACTGCACAGACATTGATGTTCTCCATACTGGGGATGGAATTGGGAGCATGCATATAGGGGTTTACACATCTGGCATTGGTCAGCATTACCCTTATGTTTCTTTCCACTTATGTTTTCTAGGGTGGTGGGTCAGTCTTTTCAGCCTTGCCTACAAAAGGCTCTATGGAGGTGGCAAAGGCCTTATCCAATATCCAGACGCCCAGGGGTAACAGGTGCAAGCTATCCCAAGAACAGCTGCATGGCTTGTCAAGCATGACATCCCAAGCAGACAGACATTGGATCCCCTTGGAATGACACCAGTAAGTGTGCCACTTGCTATGACTGATCATTCCATGTTTGTACTGTGGCATTATTCTTGGTAAGGGTAGGATGCTGCAAACGGTGAGTGTCATACCGGCCTGGACTACATAATCAGAGAGCTCATCTATGTCTCTTTTCATGTAGTCTAGGGAGGTACATCTCAGGTCATTCACACCAGCATGGACTATGACTGCATCATATTTCTACTTGCTTTGGAGTGACCTGCATACTTCTGTTATGTGGCGTATTGTGGCAGCCTACAGGCAGCTTACTGTACCCTTTCCCTTGTTCAGTCTGGTGTCTTGGGACAGCAGTGTGTCTGACTATGGAGTCACCTATTACAACTGTATCAGGCATGTTGTTTCTCCTTCTGGCCTGTGACTGTTTGGCACACCAGCTTTGTGTACTATGTGTTGCATGTGCTATGTTTGGAGGTTGTTTGATTGGGTGTCTGCTTTAGAGGCCTCTGTTGGTGTGCTGTGTTTGTAATTTGTGCCTCCGGGAATGTTTTTCTGTGTTTATGTGTTTGGTTTGCAGTTGTGATAGGTCTATGTGGGACTGTGTTTATGGTGTGTGTGGTTACCTTCTCCTCCTGACTAGTTTTGGGAGTACTGAGTTGAGGGAGCTCAGCCTCCAGTTTGGATAGATGGTTGTATCTCTCACATATATTTGTATTTCTTGGGTGGAGTTGGGGGTTGTCTGTGTACTTGGGGCAGGTGTAACATTGCCTCAGGATTCACAGATTCAACTTGTTGTGGCTGGCCTTAGTGGATTGTATGTGTGGACAGATTTTATTGCCATACTGATCAGTGATTACTTCATTGTTTATGTTTGCTCTATCATGTAGTAGCTTCCTCATTCTCTTGCATGGTTTGGTTATGGCTGGTGTCCACCATGCCAGATTCCTGCGTGTATGGCATTGTGTCTTGTTTTAATTTAGGATTGCATAATCCAAGCATTCCTGGCAGTGTTCATGGAATGGCTGTATTACAGGTTCTGAGGTGTGGCCCATATTTTGCACCTGCACAGGACCTTTAATGGATTCCACATCAGTTTGGAGGAGTGCAAATATTGCTTTACACATATTTTCCGCTGTGGTTTTCTGGCCAGGGACTGTGGTCAGGATTTGTATATCCAGTGTGATTACTCTATGGTCTGGTTTTACCAGTGAGCAATATACTTCTCATCTTGCCATCCAGTACCCATGTTGCTGATTATCACATCCAGTATGCTTACCCCTGTTGTGGAAGTGGTACGTTGTTGCTGGGCCTTTTGGTTTATGGATTCTATGAACTTTTGTCCTACACTGTTGGAGCTAGTATAATGCTCCCAGTCTATGTCTGGGTATTTTCAGTCACCCAATATAATGTGGTTTGGAGGACTTGATATATTCATGTATTCCAGCATAGGCCAGGTGCAGTTCCTGGTGTTGGGACAGTAGTCTGTAGCAGGCTATAAACTGGGGGGCAGTTTTAGCCACTGTTACTTGACCATGGCTAGTCCATGCTGCTTTTTGTTGTGGTACCAACATGGGGTGTGGTTATCCTTGACAATTCTTGCTAGTCACCCTCCTTTTGTAGCTTGTTCCATGTTTTGAGGCTGTACAGCACAGTATGAGGTGTAACCTGGTAGTGTTAGGGTGCTGTTGTGAGCCTTGACTCAGTTTTCTGTTACAGCGCAGATATCAACATTCTCCATACTGGGTGAGTTTAGACTGCATGCATCTTGCTGTTTCGACTTATCCCTTATCTTATTCTTATCCCTTCTGATACCTATGGAGATAAGTTTGTGTTTTGAGCCTTACCTATTCAGGGCACACTGTGGGTAACAACAGCCTTTGCCAGTATCCATACGGCCTGCACTGATAGGTGCACGCCAGTCCTAGCAGGTGGTGCATCAAGGAGGACATCATTGGAGGACAAGAACAACCTTGCTGCCTTGGTCTCCCTTGCTTTCCTGGATTACTGTGGCACTGTTTTCTACTAGTTTGTGTTTGAAACATCAGGTGGTGCATAATGTCATGCTCAGCATGTCATCGCAGACTGGCACTCATTGGATCCCCTTTGACTAACTGCGATACTTCAGTCAATTATTGCACTTGATCATCTCATTGTCATATTGTGGCATGATGCTTGGTGAGGGTAGGATGTTAGTCAGGGTCCTCAGGTGTGCATATAGTACATGGTGTTGCATTACTTAACACATAGCATTCATGCCTCAGGTGGTGCTGCAGGGCTGCCTCTGTTGGATGCGCATATTACACTTCCCTGTACATGTTTGAGAGCAGGTTGTGTCATGTTAGGCATCCCTGTTACTATATGAGTGAGTCAGAGAGGGGTATCATTCCCAGGGTTCCTACTGAGCCAGTGTATGTGCTATGTGTTGCCTCTTTGCCATGGCCAGGGCATACTGGGCACGCCTCCTTCTGCCTACTGGGGCAGGCTCAGGTTGTTCCTCCTCCGAGTCACGCTCTGCCTGTGATGGCCTTGGCAATGGTGGGGGGCTGTTTGGCCCGGCCCTATGCTGGTCCTGCTGCAGCTGTTTTCGCAAGATCATATTATGTAGCATAGCACATACCATGACAATTTGGGTACATGTAGTTGGTGTGTACTGCAAGGCCCCACCAGATGTGTCCAGACACCGGAACCGTGACTTGAGCAGCCCAAACACACGCTCTACTACATTACGTGTTTGTGCGTGTGCCTCATTATGGCGTTCCTGTTCAGGTGTGTGTGCGTTTCTGATGGGTGTCATCAGCCACGGCTCCAGTGCATAACCTGCATCCCCACTAGGTGTCCGTGCGGGATGTCCCCATTGGCAAATGTCTGGTACAGCTGCGTCAAATGCCAGATGTGGGAATCATGGTAGCTCCCAGGACAGCCAGCACACACATTCATTATTATGCCTTGGGCATCACACATGACCTGGCAGTTGATGGAGGGGAAGCCCTTGCGGTTGATGTATGCCCTACCCCGCTCACCAGCTGGTGCTTTGATGCATATGTGCGTGCAGTCTATTGCACCCACTACCTCTGGGTATTCCGCTATTTGCTGGAAGAGACGTATATTGCTGGCCAATACCTCACGGGCATTGGGGAAATATACATGATCACCGACATGTGCTGACATGGCATCCAGGAACTGGTGCAGTACCCTGGAGGCTGATGCCTGTGATATCCCCATCATATCACCAGTTGGTCTGTGGAAGGTACCTGTTGCTAGTATTCTTAGGCCAACACATACCTTGGTTTCCACTGGGATGGGTTCCCCTCTGTTGGTTCTGTGTATGAGGTGTGGCCTGCACAGCTCCACTATTTGCTGCAGGAGGTCTCTGTCCACTCTATAGCGCTCTACTATCTCCAGCTCATGTAACCCGTGGTAGGTGACCCTGGGCCCGTACACTCTTCTCCGTCTCCTCACTGTGGGTTGTCTGGCACCATCTGCATTGTCACCACCCTCAGCAAGTCGCCTATGTCTCATTATGACAGCTATGGCAGCCCCTAACATTTCTGCTCTGAGTTCAGCTTTTTCAGTTTTCACTTCTGATAACTTAACTCCTGTCTTGCAATGTGTCTTGAGAGAAACATCCTGCACTGCTGTTTGCAGAGTTTTAAGTGCTGGGCTGGGCTAGTATTCTGCCTGTGTAATTGCCTGCGTCTAATTGTTTTCACCTGCTAGCTCCATCAGTATTCCCTGCTAGCTTCCTACTAAATCTGTTGCTTCCTTTTTCCTCTCTGTTTCCTCAGGGAGGAGCTGTGTGCAAACCAGCAGAAACACGCTCACAGTGGCTTACACGCGTGCACACATACTTACACGGTTCAGAATCTGCTTATTCGGATTAAAACGCGTGCACGCTCACGCAAACAGTGTTAAACATCTCCCAACACGCTCCCACATGCTCAGTCTGCCTTACACGCGCGCACACTGCCTTACTCGCGCTTCATGGCGCGTACACGTGCGCATACACACCCAGCAAGAAACTTTGGTGTAGGCAACAGTGTACACCTTCCATTTCTTGACTTTCTCATGCTTATTTAGTGGCACACCTCTTTCCATGATATCTGTCTGACATCTGTCATGTAACTCTGACCTCCAATGAACTGCATTTCTTTCTACCATTCCCCCCTGTGATGTCATCTATCTCCTACTCTGTTCCTTCCCCTTCTGTAACACTTACACTACTCAGACTGTGCTCATTTGCTATGTGACAGTGGAATTCAGTATCCTAACACTCATTTGCATCAGATTGCCTACTAATGCTTAGTTACATCTCTTAGACTCAGCTTCCCCCCTTAGCAACCACTACACGGTGGCCATGTTGGTTTTGGTCTGCTGGTCCCTGCATTGACATTCCATGTATTGCATAAAACCCACATTTGTGGGTTTAAAACCTTCGTTTTTATGTTTTATACAGCGCAGCCCATTTGTGTGGGGCTGCGCTGGGTTTAAACATTTTTAATATATTTGCATCAGGTTACTTTGCCAATGGCCACATATTTGGCCATTGGCATGCTGCCTGACACATATGCACCCTTTATTTGGAGCTGACATGGCTCCATTGCAGTTTTTGCAGAAACGTACTCAGCTGTCAACTGAGTACATTTCTGCAGCTAAAACGGCTCTTACATGGGCTGTTCTGGGCTTCATGGATCGCTAATCATCCTCATTTGCATGCTATTCAGCTGCAAGTGAGGTGATTAGCTTATCCACGTCCACTCCGTGTAAGAGCCGTTTTAGCTGGTCTCTTACATGGACTTTGGGCTGTTCCTGGATCGCGAAGGCTGCATGGAGTCTTACACTACTCTTAGACTCCGTGCAAGCCTTCGTGAATCCGGCCCATTGTCTTTAGAAGTGTAAGGAACATCTCTGTTATACTAAACTACCAACAAGAACATCTGACAAGCATGGCATTGATCTTTCTCACAGTTTCCATCACACACCTTTTACCACTACTTAAACTACTTTAACAGTTTTACTTCATCTTTAACTACATAAGCTCTTTTCAGTCATTTCACTGATATGCATTAACCTCTTCCTAACAAAGCTTAATTTATATACATTTCCTTTTCAAGATTTATTTGCAGCAGTGTAAGACTTTACCAGAAAATGTAAACAATTTTAGAGGTAAAACAGCTTTTCAAAACTGTGGCATGTACAATACCTACATTGTTATTTTCTGTTTCTCATTACAACTACCCTCAAATCTGTTCTACCTCAGTCTGTACTTGTTTAAGGCATATTGTCATTTTCTACTAAAAAAATAATGTGTAGGACACCTTTGTTTTACTTAACTTGTATGCATCCTTTCTATGCAGAGCTGTTCTCTCCAGGCCTGCAATAAAAACAGACCTCAGTCTCACTGGAAAACCCACTAATCAAAACATGAAAACATACATACATACATACACAGATCTACCTTAGTAGATCGACATGTTAAAATAGCGAACACGAATTAACTGACGCCAAAAGATCGCAAGTCACTTCACCGACGCCAGAAGATCGACAGTGCACAAACACGACATCGCATACACCCAACACATCATACCAACAAACAAAACAAATCCCCTATCCAAAACCCACACACACAACACAAGCACACCAAAATCCTTACAAACAAACACTAACCCATACATACACAACTATCTACAACCCTAACCCAAACCCTTACCCTAAGGTCCGTCACTATCGCACACTCACCTAACCCGCGCCCTAACCCTAACTCACTTATCCCAACCCTACCCTACAGACCACCAACATCGCACACTTACCTTACTCGCACCCTAACCCAAACTCACTTATCCCACCCCTACCCCTGCAGACCACCAACATCGCACACTTACCTTACTCGCACCCTATCGTCCGTCACTACCGCATACTTACACATCCTTTCCCCATCGCAGTGTTCTCAGCGTCGGTGTCTTCCTCCGTCGGTCTTCTGCCTTGTCGATCTTCTGGCGTCGGTAAAGTGACTTGCGATCTTCTGGCGTCGGTTAATTTGTGTTCGCTCTTTTAACATGTCGATCTACTAAGGTAGATCCACATACACACATCTTTAATGTCTCACCATACATTACAGAAACCAGTATTTCTTGATGACACCTAGTGCCATGTAACAATATTATTTGCTGCAGTGGGTCATGTATTCCTGTTAAAATTAACCCCCCCCAAAAAAAATTTACTTCTGATTTTGCTACTGTATAGATAAACTGCAGATCACAGGGATTCTGACTCTATAAAAGGTATCACTCTTCACTCCTGTCTCCTCTCATACTGCAAGATCATCATGAAATCTTATACAAACATACATGAGGTAATTCAGCTTATGAAAATAACATGTTTCAAACATATTCCATAATTGTACAATGCTAAGTAGTTTATATTCAAATCTGTAAATACCTACTTGAGAGAGCAATCAGTGCGGTCGGGATAAATCCTGCATTATTTATAGGAAAGAGTTTGGTACCCATGCTAAAATAGAAAGCAGTGCAACCCCTAAAATAGTAAATTTATCACTATGATTTTCCCTCACTGCATTAAGTTATACACATGCCAGCATTTTATTTATAATCACCTCTTCAAACTAAAACCAAAATAACTTAAAATATCACCCTTTTAAATCCACACTACCAATTGTAGCCATTCATAAAGCAGTGTAACCCTCATGATAAAAAGACAATTTACAATACTGCACTAAACCAAGGCACTGTGCAACAATCATTCACAGCCACATAACATAGCCATCTCTTGCCGCTACCATCATATGAAGCATAATCACAGTAAACAAAATCAGATTGTACAGGGTCTATTTAAAAAATGTATAGCTATTTTTTTTTTTTTTCAATAACGCAGTATACAACGGGGGAAAAAACCTACATTGCAAAATAATTAAAAAAATAATCCATGACCAACCACACAGCCATGGATAAACCAACCATTACCCACATCCAGACATTGTTTATTGCAAAATAAATCAGGAAAGGCAAGTGTCCCACAGTTATCAAAATAAAAACAATTGTTACAAATTAAAATTAAACATTTTAAGAATAAAATTCACAGGGCAATTAAGAATAATATAAATAGATATTCACTGCAACCAATCCACAGCTATAGTTAAAGCTTGTCAGTAATTGTCATACATCTGAAGTTGTTTGCTAGAAATTTTCAGACCTTTACAGTCCTTCTGAAGTAAAGTTATCAAATTATTTAACAAGAGAGCTAAAACTGGATAAATAGTTTGAAAATGCGGTCTAGGAAATCATTAACACTACTTAAAGAACTGCCCAGCCAAATGCTGTTGTCAGTCCTACTGATAGATGAAAACAATGTTTCTGCATTTTGGAGGTCTGTAAAAAAGCAAGAGCAATGGGATATCCATCCATCCATTCATCCACAATCCCTTTTCCCATTTTTACACATGGGTCTGGGTGTCACTTCGAAGGTGACAATCATCTAGAGCCAAAGGTTTACACCGCCAGGTGGCTAGCCCTGCCACCATAGTTCTTCCACAGCACACACTTGCATGCACAGTCACATATTTGGCCAATTTAGAGTGTCTGATCAACCTACTACATGTCTTTGGAAAGTGGGAGGAAACCAGAATGCCCAGTGGAAACACACAAACTCAGGAAGGTCACGTAGACACCGCACAGAAGGCACTCCAGCCGAGAAGTGAACCAGAGAACCTCTTGCTGCGAGATGACAGTGCTATTCTTGTGCCAATGTAATGGGATATAATGAAGCTAATCTTCAGTCTTCTGTTCTAAAAGAAAGATTTAAGGGAGATGAAGTATCAACCATCTGCATTTGGTTGCCACATAGATGAAGTATCAACTACCTCCATCATAGGTTAATAGGTAAGTACTAGACTAGCTCCCTTGTGGGCCATTTTCAGCCTAGCCAATTTCCCTCAAAGGTGAGAATCAAACCTTGTACCTTGTGCTTGTGAGGTAAACACCATAATCATTAGGCTAACCCAAACCCCTTAAAAGAGTGGGTCAGACTGCACATACTGTTCGTCTTTGTTCACACTCACTGTCTTGATGTCTGCACTCTGTGCTCCTTGTCCTCTTCCTTGCTGTTTGTCTGTCTCAGTGCCTAGCTCTACCTCAAGTTCTAAAGTAATTTACCCCAATCATTCATTTGTTGAGATTAAGCATAAGCCTCCTTATAAATAGAGAAATGTTAACCCATCACTCATTTACATATTGCAGTGACTCGGATTCGAACTAAGGTTGCTGTGGCCACAACACAGAGTGCTGACCACTATATGATAATGGCAAGCTACCTGGAATGGAGCTGTTTTGCATTTCCTGAAAGTAATCCAAAGCATTCATGTTTTGTTATGTCTACTGCTGTAAATGTAGAGTTAACTGTGTCACAAACAGACTGTGCAGCATTAAACTGATCTGCAGCCGATAACAAATAAGTTACAGAACTTCCTGCTTCTCCTTCTGGAAGATACTGAACTGTTTACATGATCGATGCAAAACTATTAGACTGACACTTTTGCATATCCATTAAATAAATAAATAAATAAATAAATGATCTAGTAGCCAGGCCAGCTGTGATCTGTACATACATACCAAACCTACCCAACACCCCACGTGTTCTGTCTGGATGTATAGGTGCTCTCTGAATGAAATGGTGACGCATTCCATTGCTATTGCTAAATGTCCAAAATGTTTAGGATAGAGCTGAAGGAATCCTACATGTTTCCTTAATCTCTTCCCTAGTTGGTGCCTATAACTCCAGATTTCTTTACATTTTGATCATCAGGTTTGTACAACTTTCCACTCAAATAAATGTCTCTTTTGAAAAACTGACTTCATTTTTAAACTCTTACAATGAACTCCTTATAAGAACAGAAGTCCATCTTTTTCTCTATTTTAAAACTGTGACACTGCCTTTAAATTTTGGGTAAAAGAATAACCCGGGTGAAGAAAGTCAGATGACTGAGACATTGTTTTCATGTTCAGAGACAGAGGTTATCCACAAGTGGTCAGGGAAGGGGATCTCTTGTTTTATCCATCCTTACTGGTGCATTAACCTCTGTATACAGACATCTGGTAAACTTATCCTGGTCCTCAGCTGAGGAGCTATTTCTCATGACACCATTGTTGTTTGAAAGAATAGTCTTTTATTCCAAATGAGTATGATATGTGCTTCCTGTGAAACATGGTTAGCAGTTAATTCAACAAAGCATGCTGTAAAGCAGGGGCTGGTGCAGTTGGATACACTTAAGTTCTGTGACCTGTGGAATTTTGTATGAGATTCTAGATGAAGACTCGCATTAATAGCTTTATGTTAATTAAAGTTAGTCACTTACATAGCTTTTAGAACTATTTAGTGCATGGGCCCTCATTATGATTTAATAATGTCCAGGTAAACTTTTTTTTTACTTTCATAAATATATATACCTTTCTCACAGCCCATAACTGGACCCATATACTCTCCTTACATGCCCCTAATACAGCAGCTGTAAGCTTAACCAACTTTCTACTTCAGCTGCAAGACAAATTCTTCCTAATGGCTATCCACTGAACTCAGACATCTTTTAACTCTAAGTGATGAAGAATAGCAAAAACGGAAACAGACCCCCACAACTGATAACTGCTCCTCCTTTATAGTCTTGCATAACCTAGACAAGAAGTCCATCAGAAGGCGCAAAAGAATTTCCAAAGAAAGAAACAAATTACCCTCTTACATTCCCCCACACACTTTTGGAAAGAGGTTAACCTACTTGCAGGAAGAATACCTTCTCATGATAACTTATCTACAAACATCACTCAACAGCAAAACCTTCTCCAGAAGATTAATTTACAGAATTTAGCAATCTCCCATCAATAAACTCCACACCTCTCACAAATCATACATTGCTCACCCTATGACCACTCGGCCTCCTGTTCCACTTCAAATGCATATGTCAAAAATAAATTTCTATTCTACTTGAAAATATTTTCACTGATATTCCTCCTGCATCTGACAACATATACCCCTGGTCCATACATCATTGCAAAGAGCATCTATGTCTTCCTCTCATCTACACATATAATCTATGCCTCACACAAAATATCATGCAACAGATTTGGAAAACTGCTCTAATTAAACCCCTCTCAAAGAAAACCAACCCAAAAGATACATCTCACTTCCGTCCAATATCCATCCTCCCAATTCTGGGTAAACTTATTGAAAAGACAGTCTACACCTAACTCTTCTCTCAGATCAAAGTCTGTGTGACAGTATAATAGATAATGAGTCATGGAGGAACAGTACAGCCACAAAATATATCCTTATTTTATCAGCTTAGTCTCACTGACTTGACTGGTTGTTGAGTTAAGGTTATGGCAAAATGTTATGATTCCAGGTTGAGACACTGCATAAAGAACTTGTACAGAGACATATGAGGTTAAAAACTAAGAAAAACTGATAGAAGTGGCAAGTCTTTAAAATACTTAGCATCCTGTTTAGGGCTGCTTTTCTGCCTTATGTACACTGAGTGCCAGGACAGTTGCCTGATCCATTTTAACCCCAAACAGGATAAAGCAGGTATCAGAAAATTAATTATTGAATGCATGAATAAGATTCAAGTCTTTCACATTATTTAAAGAGGGTTTTTTTTCATCTTTTCTGGTTCATTATTTTATACCCTGAGTCCCTGCAAATCCCTAGCAAAGCATAAGGGAAGGATGTACACTGGGCAGCTAGCAGAACATATTCCCTCACTTCCACAAGAACATTCCCTCCATGCAGTACTGTCCCTCCCGAAGCATGAATGGTGTCACTTCGGTCTCTGCCAGGGAGACTGCACTGCCCAATGCACCCCAAGTGCAAGCATGCCTCTCCACCTCCCAGGAGAGGTAAGCAGACCACATCCCTTCACTTCCCCCCTCCTGTGCCTGGCTCCTCCAGTGTCAGGGGTGCTAATCAATCTCAGTTCACCTGAGTTGCAGTCAGGCTCTATCCCTTTGTGCCATAGAGCCAAGCATAAGAGAAGGTTTAGTTACTGACATTATCACTTAGTGTGTTAAAGCAATGAACAACAAGTTAATGCTACCTTTTAGACATGGGCATATGATTTAGAAAATCTACATACATACTGTAGGGCTTTTTGCCTCTTTTCAACTACAAGCTAAGGTCAGTGCCTTAAATAGGAACCTTGCTCTTTTAATCAGTTACACTCCAGATCTTCTGCACCTTAATTGTGCTCTGTTTGGCAAAATTTTACTCTAGATAGCAAATATTGAATGAAACCTGTGCTCCTGAGTCAGCCGTTGGAAAAACACACTTACACCTGGGGATTTTAGCTACAAAAATATCCCCGAGCACATATCTCTTTAGCTATCTTTGACCTTTCCAACCATTCCACAGAGACAACCTCTCCTGTACAGAAGCTAATGATGTGCAAATTAGTCCATCTCCTTGTAATATCTAAAATGTATTAAGTCATCCTGCATATTATTAAATAGACAAGAGTTAAGTCACATGGTTTCAAAGCTGAATAAATCTCAGACTCCCTTTAAGTTCTAGTTGCATAACACACAATGCTAAGCAAATGTCTCAGTTGTTTATTCTTATACGTCACTGATTACCAATCACTTCAGTGAATAACAGAACTGAGTAGGCAAGATATAATCTTGCAAGTAAATGTGCTTGGATAACTAAAATTACAACTTGTCACTTTCTGATTTTAAGAATACAGTGTACTTTTGTACTTGTACATAAACACATTTACACATGCAAGTGTGTATAAGTGATGGACAGAGGCTATGGTCTCACAATATGAACCACTGCGGACAATTTAATATGAAATGGCATGTACAGATTATAAATATGCAATAGGCAATTAACATTAAGAACATATAGTAAATGTGTACTGCTGCCTCAGGTAATTGCTAACATTTGCCATGCTGAAATAAGCTTTACACTGCAAAGCCACAGATCAGAGTTATAATCATTGCCTCCCAAGGATTTATCAACTTCAGACTGAGCTCTGTGTTGTCCAGTGCATTACTACACACAAACATTAAAATTTGTCCGTGATTACTTTTGATACAAACACACACACACACACACACACACACACACACACACACACACACACACACACACACACACACACACACACACACACACACACACACACACACACACACACACACACACACACACACACACACACACACACACATATGCACACACTATTTTCAATGAGGGGTTAATGACATTTCTCTAGTACAACACTGCCTTTCCTGTATTTATACTAGGCTACCATCACCCAGACCCTTCTGGCACACCAGGGATGCAATTACTGTTTGCTGTTAAAATAAGCCAACTGTTAAATACTTGTACAATTGCAATAGCTTAATCAGTAACTCTTCAAAAAGCAGAAGCCAACAGCTGTTTTTTTTATAAATGTTCAGTACATATACCTTTCAGCTAAACCATTGGCAATAAGGATTTGCACTGAGTAATACAATTCTGTACATGAATATCATAAAATTAAGCAAAGCATTTTGTAAGACGGAATATACTAACAGCTCTGCACCTGCACAAAGAAATGCAAAATAAATTACATTAAACAGATGGATGGTGTGAGGCTGCCAGCCCACCTAGCTGGAATTTTGTAAATAATTCTATGTCATCTGTGAATATTAATATGATTCGTATGCTTGTTTTACAAATGTAAGAAAACTTTTAGTTATGTACTGTGATCCATCTCACCTACATTCAATACTGATGGGCTCTCCGACTCGGCCGTTATAACTAGCACGAAGTCTCTCATTGGCTGGGCCAACCCCCTATCCCAGGATGCATTATGCCCAAACCCCCAGATCTAGTTTTCCCCCAACACATTGCCCAATCAGCAGAAACACCAGGAAACATTTGTGAGAGGAGAGAAAAAATAATATCCTAGAAAACTAACAATAGTTGTCTCCTCCAAATCCAACAGGTAGGGGGAAGGAGGGTGGGTACGTAAGAATGTAGATGAGATGGATCACATACATATATCGTTATGGTAAGTACATAACTAAAAGATGTAATGTGATCCTATCTCACCTACATTCAATACTGATGGGACAGCATCCCAAGCACCTAAATCCTGGGAGGCTCACAGGAAAACACTCCTGAGCACTGTGGAACCAAAGGAAGCCCGACCTCTAGATACCACGTCCAATTTGTAATGAGAAACAAAGGTATGTGGAGAAGTCCAAGTAGCCACTGCAAATATCTCATCCACGGAAAAGCCTAGCATGAAAGGCCACAGAAGTTGCCATAGCTCTTGTAGAATGTGCCTTCACTGGAAAAGGAAGATTCCTACTGGTTGATGCATAAATGAATGAGATGCAATCCCTGATCCACTTAGCGATAGTAACCTTAGTTACTGCCATACCAAGTCTGTTGTCCGAAAAGGACACAAACAACTGGTCTGATTTCCTCTCCTGTTGTGTCCTATTCAAGTAAAACCTCAATTGTCTATGCTCATCCAACTGGTGAAATATGTATTCCACTTTATTGGAGAATTGTGGAAAAAAGACTGGTCGCTCAATACTTTTGGAGAGAAAAGGCAGAAGACACTTTGGGGAGAAAGGAAGGATTCAGCCTTAGAGATACTCTGTCCTTGTGAAAAATCAAATAAGGAGGTTAAACAGGAAGGGCTTGAAGCTCCGATACCCTTCTGGCTGAAGTAATGGCTACCAAAAATGCAGTCTTCCATGATAAGAATTTTAATTCGCAAGAGGCTGCAGGCTCGAAGGGAGTGGACGTCAAAGCTTCGAGTACCATATTTAAGTCCCAAGGTAGAACGGGTTGCGAGACCGGGGGGGGGGCGAATTAACCAGGCTCCTTTCAGAAAGGCTTTGCATAGTTTATGACCCATGAGGGAAGGCTCATGAGCAATGTGATAATTGGAGATCGCTGCCAACTGAACCTTAACAGTAGAGACAGCGGACCCTTGTCTGAAAAGGGTCGCCAAGAAGTCTAGCACCGCTGACACTGGGGCTGTGAGGGGGTCAAGATGACGCTGCTCGGCCCAGACAGCAAATCTCTTCCACTTACTTGAGTAAATCTTCCTAGTAGAAGACTTGTGAGAAGAGGCTAGAATCTGTACTACTTCTGGGGTTAGGGTATGCTGTCTGACTAAGGAAGGAAGTGGAGTAGCCAAGCAGTGAGTCTGAGAGTTTGGAGGGATGGATGGAGCTGTCCCGACTGATGAGTCAAAAGGTTTGGAGCTGGGTCCAGAATCCAAGGACCATCCACCGCATATTTCCAAAGGAAGGGGAACCAAACTTGACGGGGCCAGTGTGGTGCGATCAAAATCATGTTGCTCCCACGCAGATTGCCTTCTGGATCACCCTTGGCAAGAGAGGGATCGGAGGGAAGGCGTAGAGCAGACCGGAGGGCCAACCATGGACTAGAGCATCCCTGGGCGACTCCCACTGAGGAGGGATCAGAGTGAAATAATTGCTGCACTTCGCATTGAGAGGACTGGCAAAGAGGTTGCAGCAAGGAAGACCCCACCTGGAGAATATCCGATTCGCCACTCGGTCATTCAGGGACCACTCGTGAGGCATCAGAATTGCTCTGCTCAGCCTGCCTGCTATCACGTTGGACTTCCTCGGAATGTGCGTTGCCACTAGAAAACGCTGGGAAGCGATCACCCAGTTCCACACTCTCATGGCTTCCCTTCAAAGAAGGTAAGACTTGGTTCCCCCTTGTTTGTTCAGATACCAGACAACCGACATGTTGTCAGAGAGAATTGCAATAGTCCCCTGGGAAAGAAAGCTGTGGAGTGCCTGCAATGCTAGAAGCACCGCCCTCATCTCCAGAACATTGATATGCAAGTGAGTCTTGTGATTTTGCCACGTACCTTGAACCGTCCTGCCCAGGTAATGTCCCTCCCACCCTATCTGGGAGGCGTCCGTGGTTACCGTGGCAACGGGCGATGGAGAAATGAATGATCTTCCTTGATTCAGATTGGAGGGGAGAAGCCACCAACGAAGATCTTGTCGGCATGTCTCCGTTATGAAAATAGGATGGGACAAGGGCAGTTCGTGATATGACCACTGGGTCGAAAGTAGCCATTGAAGTAGTCTCATGTGTAACCTCGCAAGAGGGACTAAAAGGATGGTAGCCGCCATCGTTCCTAATAACTGCAGAACCGTCCTGGCCTGGGCCTTTCTTAGGGGCAGCAAGGCTAGGACTTGAGCCTGCAACACTTTTATTCTGTCTATGGGTAGGAATGCTCGCATCTCTACAGAGTCTAGCTCTGCACCGATAAAGGCAACACGCTGTGATGGCAGTAATACAGATTTTGCCCAACTGAAGGCTGAAGGTAATTCCTCACAGATGTCCCAATTTGAAGGTAGTTCTCATGGCTAGAAGAAGTAGATGCCTGGTGGGGGCAGTGAGGAGCCAGTCGTCCAGATAAGGAAACACATGGAATCCTAGACGTCTTAGGTGAGCCGTCACCACTGCCAAACACTTGGTGAACACCCTGGGGGCTGTGGTGAGACCAAAGGGCAGGGCCCGGAACTGAAAATGACTGGCCCCCAGCCGGAAGCGTAAATGATGCCCGGAGGCCTCGTTTATCTTGATGTGATAATAGGCATCCTTGAGGTCAATGGAGTACATCCATACTCCTTCCTCCAGCAAGGGGAGAATGGATTGTAACGTGACCATTCGGAACTTGGATTTTTTTACAAAGCGGTTTAGACGGCTGAGATCCAGAAGGGGTCTCAAGTCCCCTCGGCACCAAAAATAATTTTGAGTAAGTTCCTGATCCGATCTGGTCTGCGGGGACTGGTTGGATGGCTCCTTTTCTTAGCAGCTTCGAAATTTCTAGTGCTGCTTGATCCCAGTGACTAGGTGGAACGTCCAGGATTCTTTTTGAAGGTGGGGAGAATGGATAAAGGGAATGGTATAACCTCCGGCGATGATTCGAAGCACCCATCGGTCCTGAGTGATGGACTCCCAGGCCTGAAGATGCTTCGAAAAGCGACCCCCGACTGGCTCCGGAGACGCACAGTCGGGTAATCCCTCAGGGACGCTGGGAGGAGGAACCATGAAAGGATTCACGGCCAGTCACACACAATTACCGAACAACAACACGTAGCTATAAAAATAGCTTTTGAGGAAATTTCTCCAACAGAGAAATGCAAAGAAGAACAAGATAAAAAAAATAGGGTACTTAGCCACAGCCAAGTTGAGACCACGTCGATACTCCAGGAGCGGCAAACGAGATCTGAGGGTTTGGGCGTAGTGCATCCTGGGATAGGGGGTTGGCCCAGCCAATGAGAGACTTCGTGCTAGTTATAATGGCCGAGTCGGAGCCGATTCTTGGCTCCGAGCCCATCAATATTGAAAGTAGGCGAGATGGGATCACATTACATCTACCTGTTAAGTGGATATTAAACTACTGGTGCAGAAGTGTGTGTTGTACTGAGCTTCAAGAATGTAACCACAGTGTACCCTACTGGAAAAAACAAAAAACAAAAATGTATATAAACTATATGCCTATGCAAATGTATGTTTTGGTGGTAGAGGCTGGAACATATAGAGTTAACTTGCAAACCCTCAAGAAAATCAAAGAGCTTTACATTTGTGTTTATCTCACTTTCAAGGCAGCTAGGAGACAGGATGTCTACAGCTAGAGGTTTCTTTCTATTGTCTGGAAACAGAAATAATTACCAGGTTTCAAATGTAAACATGTTTAACTGTTTTACGACTTCCAGTTCTAGGCAAACTTCTGAGAGATAAGTATATTTCACAGAGAAATGTTAAATTCTGTTGGTATCTGTTAGCCTGGGAACTGAAGGCAAGGGACAAATAGTGATGTCATCCAGCTGTAATGTTTTGACATTAATTTAAGAACTCTCTCTCAGAGAAAGTCTGTGCATTTTTGTATTTGTCTTTGGACCTAGAAACATCCTCTCATCAGTATTTCTGCCTTGCTAATAGTAAGTACTAGATTACAGTAATCTCTCTTAGAGATAAATATGAATATAGTAAGATTAGTTTAGATGTTTTCTGTATTTATGTGAGACTGTCCTGCAATGTTGTTTTAAAATATTTCCTGTGATTCTGAACTCTGTTGTCACTGTGTTAAGTTATTGAGTATTGTCTTGTTCTTTTATTTATTATTAAATATATTTAAACCTTTTAATTGTGGCTGGTTTGTTTAGAGATATTTAAGCTCTTAGAGTACTTGCATATGTATTTGATGACAAAGTATAGGCCACTCCAATAGCCTTGCTGTTGGTCACACTTACCATTTGGATAATAGTAACATTACACAGTAGAATTGGTCACCCTTTGTAAGGGTCTTATAGTATCTGATATGTAGTGGTTGGTGGCAGCTGGCACTAACTTATAGTCTGGGCAGAAGGGGGCATAGCTAGTGAACCTGTACCAGTCTTCCCCAGGAGTGTCTGTGTGTTTGTATGTAAATCAAACCTCAAAGTGTGTGTGTGTCAGCTACTTTGGCAGGGACACGAAGCACTGGTTGGACAGAGTGTGTGCTGGAGGTCTTGGCTTCACCACTCGGCTGAGATATTAACCCTATAGCTGTACCAGTGGGTGTCTTATTGGGGATATGGAGAGAGAGGGAGAAATCAGCCCCAGACTGTGAACTCTGTGTGCTCTTATGGGAAATTGTACTTTACTCTGTGTGTGTACTTGTCATCCTCCCAATGTGCACGTAATGCACTGGTGCTAGTTCATAGGTTGGTACTAGGCTATCAGCCCTAAGACCTATACAAGCTTAGCCATAACAATTCCTTGGATATTTCTTCCCACAATATTTATAGGTTCATAGGTTGGTACTAGGCTATCGGCCCTAGGGCCTATACAAGCCTAGCCATAACAATTCCCTGGTGAGGATTGAGGATTCTTGATTACTGGGCTAGTGCAGGGGCGTAACAAATGGCATCATGAAAAATTCTATCTACCAGCTTAGCTGGTCCTGTCACTACCAGTGGCTAAAAGATTTACTGACTTTTAACTACCATTGTACCACTTATAACTGCCATTAACTGAGAAATCCAGCAGTTTCATGGGAAAATGGTTTAGATTATGACTTCTGGTTCGGGAATATATTAACCTTGTGCACACACTAGAAGTAAGAAAGTAAATGAACAAAATAACAGCCCCCTCCCCCACTGAAATAACAAACCTAGACACTTATTCCTGTTTTTTTTTTAAATCTGAATGAAAAGTTTCCTACTTCCACAGTCACATACCTCTACTGGGAAAGTCCAAATAAGGTAATACATTCTTTGGATATGCATTAACATTTCAAGGAACATTAAGCTTTAAGAACTGCAAATAAGTGTGCACATTTAGACAGAGCCATTGCAGAGAGGGATAAAGCCCAGTCTCTACAGCCCTGGCTACCCAGATTTGATTAGCAGCTCAGGTGTCTAAAGGTATTGACAGGACAGGATGGGAATGACCATTCTTTGTGGAAAAGGTGTCTGCCTTGATGCTCTTCACAACTGATTCCTGGTAGAGACTGGGCACAGGAAGGAGCATTTTCCTAAATGAGGAAGGGTGGAGAAAACTGGCTAAGATGCTATGGGGCAGGACAATATCCCAGCACATCACTGGACACCAACAGTCATGTGCACAGGGAAGGAGGGAAAAGCATAAAGCAAAAAAAATCTCCTGGCAAATAGCATGATGAGGACATAGGATCCCTTGCTTTCCTTACTGGTCTCAGTTTTGGTAACAGCAAATCCAGGGGAGGTCAGGCGGAATAGATAAACCCAGCAATCAAGGAGATGCACCTCTGACGGTCAGCTGTGGGATAGAGAAATAAATGGTTTCACTCTTTAACACAGCTGCTGCATTTTCTCACAAATCAATTGCATCTTCTAGAGGTCACATTTTGCAAGCTACAAGATTTACTGTAAGCAACAATTACAGTAACATTTATACAGGCTTACTGAAAAACAATTCATTTACCTCAACTTAATACAGCTTTCCGTATGTTTACTTAATGTCAAATGGAAACTTCACTCCTCCTGTCATATTTCTTATTCAAAAACAATCACATCTGTTTTACCATAGTACCACTTCTCTACATACATACATACATACACATACACATACCCCGTAGAACTCAAGTGAGGTTTCTTAAGGCTCCTTCAAGACACAAAGTAAAGGGATATCATTTAAACTACACTAGCTAATTCCTTGTCTTGATAAACCATTTGTACTTTTAATAACAGGGCAGGACTTTTGACATTTCCATCTGACGTTTCACTGCCTTGATAATTAACTTTTCGTTTCTGTCCTACCATTGGGTTCTTGTGCCCACATGGTGCTCTACTAGTTGAGTATACCCTGGCTTAGGAAAGAACAGATCCCCCAAATTCTTGTAATACTGCTCGAATTTCCTGAAAATTTCTAGGGGACTACTGCTGTGATAGTACTACAGCATCCAGCCTAGTAAATTCTTATTTGGAATACAGTAATGTGGCTCTATTCAATGCAGGGAATTTTAACAAAAGAGTCTTTCCAGCAACCTTATATACATATATATATATATATATATATATATATATATATATATATATATATATATGTATGTGTGTGTGTGGTTACAGAGATATGGTTTTAGAGCAATGAAATCAGACACTCTATTCCTGGGTACATCAGCTATCACATCTTCAGACCTAATGGCAATTGTGGGGGAGTATTAGTATTTCTCAAGGATGTCATCATTTTATGATAGATTCCGTAGCACACCATTTTTGAACTCATAGCTTCTGAGCAGGGTGGCTATCTAAACATATTAGTTGAAATCTCCACTAAACTAACACCAGGGAAGGGGGGGGGGGACTTCAACTACCATTCAATAAACTGGTTGACCTACAGTGTCAGTGGCTGGTGTGCCCAATGCTTCCTTGATATTATAAATACCAACTCTTTTAAAACTGGTGATCCTTTGCCCCCTTAGTAATGCATGCTAACCATTAATCTGCCTCTGTCCCTAATCCTTCACCATACCTTAAAAAAATTTTCATAACATTACCACAAAATAAGACAGGATCAGACACACACACACACACACATGCACCCCCATACACTCACCGTATCAGATCACCCATATAAATTTGCATACATAAACACACTAAAGCGATACTCTTACCAAACCTTAACATACAAACACTCCTACCCCCATTCAAACCTGACTTAACTTTGTCAGCCAAACACAAGTTTACATTTTTAAAAGTTCAACAAATTTAACATTTGACAATTCAAACCATACCTGTATTTATCAAACAAAATATTTGATAAACTAGAGGGGATATATATATATATATATATATATATATATATATATATATATATATACATACACACACTCACACACACACACACACACACACACACATATATATATATATATATATATATATATACACACACACACACACACACACAGATGTGGTTCTATTGTGTATGATCAAACTAATTTAATGTCAAATTGAAAACGCTGACAAAATAAGTTTGAATGTACACAATACCAAAAACAAAAAATATTGACTAAAATAATATCGAGAAAGGAAATTTATTTATTTTTCCAGAATTGGCACTAACCCCCCCCCCCATAACACTAGCCACAAATTTGTGTGAATAGTGGCAGTATTACAAGATGGATTTTATGAAGGTAAGGTGTAGGGTTAGGGTTGAGGGAAGGGGCAGTGTTAGCATTAACACCCATTGCTAAAGAGGACCTCTTTTTAAGCACAACAATATCCTCAAGGCTGGGCATTACAGGGGAAATAATGGAACATTCAGAAGGTTGTGCCACCCTCTGTTTGCAATGTCAAGTCTTACAACACCTCCAGGGTAGACCATTATTTTCTTATAATGCTCATCCTGCTGGGCATTATTATTTACACACACACTATATATATATATATATATATATATATATATATATATATATATATATATATATATATATATATATACACACACACACACACACACACACACACACACACACATACATACACATCTTACATTTTCTGTACACTGTTTGTTATCACTACATACCATATTCCTTGTGATGCTGTCACCCTACACATCTTATTTGTTCTGACAAATTTAGAGTATGTTGGTACTGTATATGTTATTGTTATTTGTTCCAGCTGAGAGCCAGGATTATGGCTAATCAGCCGCCAATTGGATTAAAAAATGAATGAATAAAGTAAAAATAAACTCAAATAAGTACATGTTTTGGGGGGAGGGGCAGTGTCTACTGGAGACATTCTGACTTACCTATGTCAAGAAACTAAAATGCCAGAATGGAATTCGAACAAAGCAAATCACATAAAAGTTTTCTTTAACAGTTCAAACTTTCATTTTTTTTTTTGTATGGCGGCAAAGCCAACATGTACCAAATGTGCAGGATGTTTTACCCTCTATAACCCTGCCTATACAGTGATAAACTGTAGGGATATGCATTGCATGAACAAAGACAAATACTGGCTAATCACTGTGATGCTGAAATTCATCAGTCAGACAATATGATTTCACAAAACTGGATGAAACAGAGGAATATGACTGGATTTCCGATCATAACTAGCTTATTACGTGTTTGAGACGTTGATGCCAACAAATTAATTCTAAGATTGAAGCTCAAGTGATGAATCTTTGCATCCACGGAATTTATATATTTATTTGTTTGTTAATTGGATAAGCCCATTATATGCAAATACCTAAATGTCACCAACAATGTGCCAACCACAAGCCTTTTACATGCTACTCAGCTGTGGTAGGATTGCTCACAAAAGTACACTATTCTACATTTGTATAAAGGGAATTCAGATGTGAAGTTATATGTATAACTTTACATAGGTTCATCATTTTGGTCCATGTCCAAGTGTACAACTGCTAATGCTTTTACAGGTTTGTATGATACTTTGAACAGGTTTGTATGATACTTTGAATATTACTTGTGCCTTCATCCTCCACATGGTATGCAGGTGTGATATTATGTGTTTCAATATCTGCACAAGACTACAAGATGTCATTTGATGCTGCTCTCATGTTATGCTTTTTACAGGTTGCTTGAAGGCATAAAGACTAATCACAAAACTGTCACTACACATTCCTCATAAACAATAAAATACTCCAAGTGTGGGCTTATGTGTTATGTCTTTATATGGGTACGCTAACTGTGGTCCTATGCATGGTAGAATCACAATTCATTTGTAGGTTGAACTGAGGTTTTAACATTGCTCAAGTATCCCCAGCACGTAACTGCATATGATGTGGTATGTAATTTCAATATCTGAATGCACAAACTATTCTCAGCAGCAATGCATGTGACATGCTTTTCATAGACTGCTGAACATACTTTGCAGAAGGACCCTGCACTTTCCAACGTTCATACGTAGCCATCTATATTACTCTGATCGGGCTCACAAACTGCACTTACAAACACCCTACCTCTGACAGAGATTTTTAGGGCTGCTCAAGTGTATCAGCATGGTTGATATACTTCCTTCTCTCCATACCAAATCCATGTGTAATATGACAAGCTGCTGAAATGTTTTTCATGTACTCTTGGTGGTTTTGCCATTTATTCTTTTCAAAACCTGCATCTATAACTAGTCATTGTGTCAGAGATCCTGCTGCTGAAGGGCAGCCTTACTGTCAGATCAGAATCATCTACTTGACATCTCAAATGATGCTGAGTGGTGGCTGAGGAGGAAAATTGTGTATTTTTTTCTAAAAGATTACACAAAGTATTATGAGCCTTGTGCAGGAAGATAACTAACTTCTTAATATAAGAGAAAACTAGGACTGTTGGGTCGGCAACATGAGCAGACTGCCTTGGATGGTCCAACTCATCTCTAGGTGCATTATGGCATGTATTCATAGTCATTTGTGAAGTATGTAAGGTGAGCATAAGCTGTCTTGTATCCTTCACAAAGTCATTCTGATTCACAGACTCATTTCACTGCCTACAATAACCTCTGCGCATTCTACACAGTGAACTTTGGAGTGTCAGATGCAAATATGGCAGTCCATGAGAGAAACTACATAAGTGATCTTCCAGTACACTGTCCATTTACAGTACTTGCATATTTTAGGATTCAGACATACACAATCTACACAAGTGTGGGGCAAGGCAGGTTTCCAACAATGTTAAGTATCTGCCACATTTTTGTAAAGCACACTTACACATTTCAAAGGTCAGAATCTGTGAAGGGAAAATTAGAGCTGCTTCAACTCACAAAGAGACTCAGTGGAGTTAAGTCGTGCTGTGTGAATAAGAATGCATATGTATATATGTTGGATATGTTGGATGTTACAGTCTAGTTGTGAGTACTTGGACAGTGTGTGAGTGGATTTGTCAGCGTTTGTGCATGAATGGTTAACATGAATGTTAGAGAAAGAGAGTGTGTGTGTGAGTGTGTGTGTGTGTGTGTGTGTGTGTGGGTGGGTGGGTGTGTGTGTGTGTGTGCGCGCGCCTAGCCATGCATTCCAAATCTCTGACAAGTTCTGGTACTCTTGATAAATGTTAAGTAGGGGCTTGGGAGAAGAAACATTTACAAGCAAGGGACTTGGCGATGAACTATTTTTAGGCTCCCTGTGTCCATTGGAGACATAGGTGCCAATCCAAAAGTGAATTTTCCATGCAGTCTTGTAATTTCATTTCAACTACTACTTCCCATCTTTCTGCATGTTGCTTACTAAAACATTTGTTACATAATTAGAAAAAAAGCATTATGCCACAAAGTCACTCCATACAACCTTTCATCCTTGTGGGATTATTTTCTTTTACTATTTGTCCTGTACCTGAGTTTAGCCTACTTGATATATTTTGAACCATTTCCAGCCTAAACCATGGTAGTTTAGCTCATCAGGTTAAGTAAAGATACAAGCTGTCAATTTGTTTCCACCTAGTAGCTACAGAATGTCATACCTCTAGCACCTTACATACATCCTAGCATTTGTAATGACTTCTGGAAAATCATTGTAAGAAGTCTGCATGCCCTCCCTGACTTTGCATGGGTTTCCTCTGAGTACTCCGGTTTCCTCCCACATTCCAAAGGCACACGTCCACAGTGTTTCTCCCCGGACCTCCACTGAAAATAGGTTCTGTCCTAGTCGTACTTTCCTGGTCAGCAAATGTTAAAATAAATACATAAGTAAGCCAAAGAAATACATTTATTTAAAAGAGAAAGTATTTTAGAAACTATAAACACTAGTGTTGTTTAGGAAATACCTTCTTTATAATGATAAAAGTTTATAAAAATACAATAACATAATAAAAATATCCAGACTTTTTTCCTGTAGATTTTTACAAGCAGCTTTTTGTATCTTGTAAATGATACAAACTACACGCATAGTACCAGCAGCTCTTTCATTCATCCAGATGTAATCTTTCATATAGTAGCAAAAATTGCTTTTAGAGTGCTTGATTTTCAAGAAATTTACAGAAATATGAACAATTATGCCTATGTGCACAATAAGTAATATAAATAACACTCATTATCTCTCAATTTGTACAAATTACAGGGCAAATGTCCATGACAGCTTCTTTAATATCAACAAAGATTTCAGTTAAAATCATGTAAACATTTTTAATCCATTTTGCAGCATTAACAGATATATGGAAAAAATGGATATTTCACAATACTAAGCAAACAACTAACTCTCTCTCTCTCTATTTTATATATATATATATATATATATATATATATATATATATATATATAAAATGCATATTTCTTAGTCAATCATCTACAGAACTAGAGGTGCAGCACGTCAGTGACCACTGCCAAACCACATATACTTTTCTAGACTTACTTCCCTAATCACTTCTATGATCAAAATGACACCATCACATACTGCTTATACACTTCTGTACTTTTCTTTCTAATTCAGTCAAATAAGTTTTCAGTCAGGTGTGTTTGGCCATTTGTGATTTAGCAAATGAACATTCAGTTGATTCAGACAAATGATAGAAACCCATGCAAATGAGTTAATAAGTTTTGCACTGTAATCTGCAGTTTGATCCCTCCCTGCACCTTCACTTCCAAACAGAGGGGCCGAACAAGTAATTTAACCATACAGTAATCCGACTTTAACTTCTAAAAAGAAGCACTTTTGCATAGTTAGGGGCTTACCTCATTAAACAGTAATAATATTTTAATCATATTTTCACATCATGCGTTTCACTCACATCTCAAATGTTGCTCTGTCTTGGTTGATTTTATGTATAATGATAATAAAGTCAGTGCAACTTGACCATTTTCAGTTGTGTACTGCAGGCATCAGCATTCAGTAACTCCAAAGGAAATGGCACAATTATCAGTGTTGTAAATATAGGCAAGTTTGTCATATATACCAACACACTTTAGTATACCTATAAATAATGTAAGAACCTCTAACAAACAAACACAGTTAATATCAACTGCAGAGCATATAAACAAACAGTTCATAACCATCAAAAAATGTTTATACACAAAATAAAATATATGTATAGTGTTTTACACTGCTAGGACATAGTGTCATTAACAAGAGAAAGGTTATTTCAAAGCTGTGCCAAAATTCCACCCATTCCACATTCCATCAGGCAAAGTGACAATTTTACAATACCTATCACAGCAAGTTAAAGTTTATTCTCTTCAAAAGTTGCAATTTTAATCATCTTAAATTAACTAAGTATTTGCTTTTTTAAGACTAGCATACATCATCTAGTCCTAGCTTTGCTGGCTAAACTTAATGAAAATGAGACCCCTGTATTACCTCATACTTGCATGATGTGCTAATATGACTATGTCTGATGAAACTGTACTCCTTTTATTTAATTTTGTGGCAAAATTGTTTCTTGGATTTTCTTGTTCTGTTTCCATATCACGTTGCAGAAGGGTAAATAAAGCAGGGACTTAGTTGTTTGTTGCTTAAGCTGCACTTGAGAGCTACTTTTGTTAAACTTTTACATTAATAAATTCTAGGATCATTCATCTTATGGCATAAGGAGTTTACCAGGTCTCTCTGAGTTGGGAAGTACCCCAGAGAGCTCAGGGTATGTTTTTTCATTGTTTTCAAGCTTTTATCACTGGTATAAATCAGTTTGCATGGATCTATGCTCACTTCAACAGAGCTCAGCAACACTTTTCAAGTGTTTCAGCTGCATCAAGACACATCCAGGCTAACATAAAAATATTTTCCTGATTTACTGCACTTGTATTTGCTTTACAGAGTGATAGCTACTGTTTTTTTTTTTTAAACAAAAAACATCTTCATCGAATTATCACTTATGACATAGGCAATCCTATATTTATATAAATTAATGCAAACCATATTGGCATATTTTTATTTGCAAACATTATACATCACATATAATTGTCTAAACAGTCATTGCCAATCAGACATTACATATCTCATTCAATTCTCGCCATCCCTTAAACCTCATTCCTCCTCCAAAACATTATTATGCATGTATTATCCCACAATTTCCACCTTTTCTATGTAATTTGCTCCTACTCTTTTCTAAAGATCGGTAATCCACACAAGCACAAAGCACACAACAGTAAGTATTAAAACACCAACACAGTTCCAGGTATCAATGAAGGCTATCCCTCCTTCGATATCCTCTGTTCAGAAGAATATGTAAAACGTACTATCCACCAATAATGTACACAAAACAGGCTCCACGAAAAAGATTTATTCAGACACAAGTAATAATAATTTTAAACCAGAAGGTAAAAACAAGGTAGATTTAGCGCTTTCATCTCCAATCAGGAGACTTCTCCTGATTGGAGATGAAAGTGCTAAATCTGTCTTAAATCTACACTCCCAAAATATGTTCCCGATTATCTCCTTCTTTCCTATCACATCTCCAAAATTTGCAATCTACATGAGGAAAATTTTTTTGAAGTCTGCTTAGGGTGTAAAAATACCTGTGCAAACATTTCCAAGCAAAAATCCTAAACCCTTTGGTTTAGTCTCTTCCCACTTATCCTTAGCCACCAAAACAGAATCCCTTCTAATCCATACTCGTAAGTACTTAGTTTTATCACATCTTCAAAAGTATGGGTATTGCTGAACCAATTTCTGTGTGGGTACATAGTTTATACCCATTGCTTTGTTTTATCTTCATTAATTTTGCAACCCAAAAAGACATGAAACTGTCTCAGAATATTCCACAACAATAAAATGTCCTTTTCTGATTTTATCAGGTGCAAAAAATCATCTGCAAGTAAAGCCAACTTTTCTTGATTACCATATCAATTATATCCTTGAATTACTAAGTCCCTTATTTTCTTTGCCAGTAGTTCTAAATATAAAGCAAATAACAAAGGGTAAAGAGGACACTCCTTCTCTAGTTCATCTATTAAAACAGAACTTATCAGACAGCCCTCCCACACACAAATAAATAGGAACGATGCTAGGTATACTGGGAGAAGGATGCTATGAATGGAGCTGCCAGGTAAGAAGAAAAGAGGAAGGCCTAAGATAAGGTTTATGGATGTGGTGAGAGAAGACATGCAGCGGTAGTTAAAGTGACCCAAGAATAGGGCATTTGGTTGGATATTGTGTGTACCTCTAACAGGTTTAGGTAAATGCCATGAGACTGTAAGAGCATAAATGGTGATCTACAGCTAGCCATAATGTGGTAAGGACCTTATCTATGGTGACCGAGCAAGATGCAGAGGACAGGAAGAAATGGAAACAGATGATCTGCTGTTGCGACCCCCTAACAGGAGCAGCTGAAAGAAAAAAAAAAGAGTTTCTGTTGCCATTCCAGGGGGTTCCAATATCTGTCAGCATGGGAGAACATGGTCAACAGACCACTTTGCTTTGCCAAGGATGGGCTGCACCTCTCCCTCCATGCTTTCTGATGTTGTCTAAAACTTTATCCACACCCTTAGAGCCTTTTAAGGCAATGCCAAAAACACTAAACTACCAACACAGTGAAGAAGTCTCCAAGCAACCTTAAGGTATTGGCCGACCGAAGGGCTGCCTGAGGCAGGACAACCCATGTGTTATGACTGCAGATGCATCCTTGAAGGACATCAAAAAAAAACTTCACACCCTTCCAACCCTCTTCACTCTGGAGAATGCAGACATCTGTGCCATGACTGCGACTTGCTTTAAAGCTGTAAAAAGTATTTCAGCAGTGTAAGGCCTTAGTCCCTTCCACACATTTATACCAACAACAGTGCTGACTGTGGCCAAAGAGGGAGGGGTCTCCATCTACTTTAGCAGCAAACACACATTCCAGGTTGGTTAAACAGGATGGTACCACAGTGCTCGTACATGTGCAAGTCACCATAGATAAGGTCCTCACCACATTATGGCTAGCTGTAGATCACCATCTATGCTCTTACAGTCTCATGACATTTACCTAAACCTGTTAGAGGTATACACAATATCCAACCAAATGCCCTATTCTTGGATCACTTTAACTACCCCTCTATGGACTGTGAAATATACACTGCCTCAAACTCACAGGCACAACATTTCCTGAACTTTATTAACACAAGCACCCTGGAACAGACAGTGCATGAGTTAACCAGGGGGTCAAACATACTTGATCTGGTACTTGTCAACATGCACTGCACCCCCCACTAAGTCACATCCTCACTAGCGAGTCAAATCACAAAGCTGTATCCATTGAAGTAAAACTCAACCTGGAAACCCAGATAAACCATTAATGTTAGGAAGTATTCTAAGGTAAGCTGCACCTTTTAAAGTGACAGTTTGTCAAAGTTCAAGGTTCCAACAAAGAAAAAAAAACATAAAAAACAACTGATGAATACAAAATAATCCGAGAAAACCACAACTGCAGCTACTGGATGACTGTTTTTAATAAAATACACAAATTATTCAGCGCTTTTGTCTCACTGAAGAAGAGACTTCATCAGAATTCTGATGAAGTCTCTTCTTCATTGAGATGAAACCGTTTAGTGTTCAAGGTTCCCCTACTCATGTGACCACACCTTCCTTTCAATAAAAGAAGAAAACTCTTGTACAAAATAGGAAAGAGCAACTCACTTAAAGACAAGTCCTCTCTTATACAACTAACAAGAAATTAAGAAGTCTAATTAAGTCCAACAAAGCCAATTACAAGGTCGGGATAGCCTCACAGCCTAAGTACAATCACAAGGCCTTCTCCAGCTACGTCCAGAACCATAAAGGTAGCACAAAAGCAGTGTGCTGAACTGGTGGTGAATGGTACCACCTTCACCATTCAGGGTGACATAGCAAATCTACTGGCTAATAAATTCAGCTCAAACATTGCCCTCCCATACTCCCTCCCAGCTCCACCAGGTGAAATCCCCACTAACATACTTCCCCTGACAATTAGCATGGATCAGGTGCTGGCAGCACTTGCTTAAGCCAAGAACATCGCTCTATGTGTCCCAACAACAGCTTCATCTTCCTCCTAAGCAGTCTAAAACACAACCTATCAAGACCACTTAAGGCACTCTTCAACTACAGTCTCGAAAGAGAATGCACTCCAAATGAATAGAGGGCCGCAAGAGTCATTCCCCTTGTGATGCCCGTGCATTGGCCCAGTAATCAAGGAGCCTCAATCCTCACCACTAGCACCAGTGTGGGGTGTGCACATTGGGAAGGATAATAAGTATACACACAGTACAGTACAATTTCCCTTAACAGCACACAGAGATCACAATCAGTCTGGGGCTGGTATCTCCTTTTCTTTCTAGGGCCACAATAAGACACCCCACTAGCACAGCTATATGGTACAGATTTCAGCCTAGTGGTCAAGCCAAAAACTCCAGCACCCTCTCTGTCTAACCAGTGCTTTGTGTCCCTACCAAAGTAGCTGATACATGAAACTGACACCTCTGTCAGTCAGTATTTCCTTGGGAAACCTATCCTGTTGAAAATCTCTAACAAAGCATTTGCCACCTTTACTGCCTCAATGGAGGACAAAGCTACTGCCTCAGGGTATCTTGTAGCATAATCCACAACCACTAGGATATACATTTTCCCTGTGGAACTTGGGGTACTCAGAGGCCCCACAATATCCATAGCTACCCTCTGAAATGGCTCCTCAATCACAGGCAAAGCCATCAAGGGAGCTCTCATCTTGTCTCCTGCTTTGCCTACCTTTTGGCACTGCTTACAGGTCCTGCAGTACCCTGCTACATCCCTGGAAGTTCCAGGCCAATAGATGTTCTGCATAATATGTCTCTTTGTATGTTTTATGTCCATATGACCTGCAAAGGGAATACCATGGGTTATGGCTAGAAGCACAAGACGGTAGGCTCTAGGTACTACCAAATGCTATAGTCTCTCACCTTCTAGCCCTCCCTCAGGGGGGTACATTAACCCTTTGTCCCAGTATACAGATTCCCTCTTCCCTTGAGAATCAAGTGCCTCACTAGCTACCTGCCTCAGGCCTTGTAATGCAGGGTCTGAGAGCTGAGCCTGTCTCACCTCTCTCTTTTGTAACCCTTCCCAGCTTCCCTTCCACAGGAAGTCTGGTATCCTCCGACAGCAGTGCCTCACTGTCAGCCTGTGTACTACAACTCACTGCTACCTTTCCAGTCACTCTGTACAAGGGAACATTAGTAGCCACAAGCAGCTGTGGCTCACCTTCAGTCTCACTGCTACAGTGTAGCTCCATCCCTGAAGTAACCACCTCACTAGTCCTGGCTGCAAGTGTGCAGTCTGTCTGGGTCTCCCCCAGGCTACCAGACCCACATGCTTGTTTCTAAGCCTGACTGCGTGTAACTGCATGAGCACATGGTACTGCATTATCAAAATAATTCCCTATCAGGACATCTGCAGGGATATTCTCAAACACACCTACTTGCTGGCTTCCTTTTCCACCCTCCCAGTCAAGGTGAACCCTAGCCAAAGATATTTGGAATGGGGTCCCTCCTAAAGCTCTGACTGGAGTAGACTAACCAGGCAAGTAGTGCTCCTCTGTAACCATTGCAGGCTTCACAATGGTTATGTCAGAGGCTGTGTCTCTCTTAGCAATGGCCTCTTTGCCATTCACTACGATAGGATATAACTTCTTGTGGTAGTTTGGTAACCTTGTTGTCTCAAGACAACCTACTGTTGGCATTTTATCTTTGCCACTTACTGCCTCCCTCACCTTTTGTTCCCCACCTTGCCTCCGTGGATATCTATATGCCACATGGGCCCACTGAATGCATTCAAAACATTTAACCCTAGGTCCTGGATGTGTACCTAGACTAGTGGCTTCCCCTGCTACTGTCACATTCTATTGGGGCAGTCTGGGTTGCCCAACATGGGTTCCTTTAGACCCATGAACAGTACTAGGGGTCCCTTTCCTGTGCAGGGATGCCCTGCTTGCTAGGTATAGGTCTCCATTCTTCCCCAACTCATCTGAAGTAGCACACTGTCTATCAGCTAACCAGATCCTCATGTCCTCAGGCAAAGTGCTAAGTGCTTGTTCCCTCGCCAAAAGGTCTGCCAGCCCTTCAAAAGTGGTGACCTGACATCCACTGACCCACCTATGAAAATAAGTGCTCAGTTCAGCAACATATTCACAGACACTTTCATCTGCCTTGCATCTATGCTCATGAAACTTTTTCCTGTAAGTTTCAGGTGTTAGTTTAAAAAATTCTAGCAAACAATTCTTAACAGCAGTATTATCAAAAAAATCCCAATCAGATATCTTGGACAACACAGTTACAGCTTTACCATGGAGTAAGGGGGTCAGGAACCGTACCTAGAGGCTTTGGTCAACATCATACTGTTTACATACCCTCTCAAACATATGAATAAAACTATCAAAATTATCCCCCTAAACATATGAATGAAACTATCAAAATTATCCCCCTCTGTAAACTTTGGAAGAAATTTGTTGACTTTTTGTTCTTCTGGGGTCTGGTTACTCCCTTCCCCATTACCTCCATGACTCTGGCGAAGAGTCAGCATCTCATTTTCATGCTGCCTCTGCTTCTCCTTCTCCCCAGTTTCCATTTCCAAATGCCTGGCCTCCAACTCAAGTCTCTTTAGCTCCAGATGGATTTTTAAGTCCTCTGCAGAAAGATTGAGCTGTCCATTCTCTGTGTGTTGTACATCTCCATGACCAGCCTGATCGTCCTCCTGGTTGCTATTTTCTGATGCAGCTGTGACCAAAGCTGCAATCATGTCTGCTTTTGTCAGGTTTCTATGCACCAGTCCCTTAACCTGGCACATCTCAGCCAAATGGCTCCTAATCAGCTTGCCATACTCCTCTGCTGACATGCTTGCCTGCTCTCCCTAACTAAGCTAACAAAAGAAATAAAACAATTGTGATCTGAACTCTGAAAATTTACTGTGTGGCTGATTTGGAATACAAAAACACCTTCAGTGATCATTGTACACAAGCTGCAGGAATTCACTCTCCACACCACTACAAGCCAATTAGTATGTCATGTGGCTAACTCACCACTATCAAACAATTAATATTTGATGTGGATATCCCACCACTGCCAAACACTTAATATGTGCCATCCATGCAGTGGCCCAGTAATCAAGGAGTCTCATTCCTCACCACTAGCACCAGTGAGGGGCATGTACATTGGGAAGGATAACAAGTACACACACAGTAAAGTACAATTTTCCTTAAGAGCACACAGAGATCACAGTCAGTCTGGGGCTGGTTTCTCCCATTCTTTCCAGATCCCCAATAAGACTCCCCACTGGCACAGCTATAGGCTACAGATCTCAGCCTAGTGGTCAAGCCAAAACCTCCAGCACCCTCTCTATCCAACCAGTGCTTCGTGTCCCTGCCAAAGTAGCTGACACACACACACACTTTAAAATATGAGTTATACACAAACACACATATAAGTTCTTCAGCTATGCCCCTTTCTGCCCAGGCTATAAGGTAGTAATCCATTGCCACCAACCACTCTTTATCACCTACTAATAAGGCCCTTACCAAAGGGTGTCCAATTTTACTGTGCAATATTATTATCCAACAAGACTATTGGAGTGGCTTAGTACAGTATCACTAAATATATGCAAGTACTTTAGAGCTTAAATTATCTCTACACAAAACAGACACAGTTGAAAGGCTTAAAAATATTTAATAATAAATAATAAAAACACAAGACAATAGTTATTACTTCAACACAATGACATTACAGAGTTCAGAGATCACAGGAAACTTTTAAAATAATATTGTAGGATAGTCTGACAGAAATATAGAAAAGAGCTAGACTAATCTGGCTAAATTTCTATCTAACTCTAAGAGAAATACTAAGATCTAAGATCCTACTTAAAGAGCAAAGGCAGAGTGCTAGTGAGTTGATGTGTTCAGGTTCAGACAAAATCCAAAATGCTCTCTCTTTCTCTCTGAGAAAGTCTTAAATTGATAACACAGTTGAGTCATTTCAGATTACATCATTCTTAACAGTTGTGATTTAGTTTCCCAGGGTAAAAGAAGCTCAAAATTTACATTTCTTTTTGTAATCTGCACCTGCAGAAAGCCACAGCAGTAAAATACATTTTACATGTGAAATCTAGTAATTAACTCTTGTCCTAAGACAATAGAAATAATTCCTTAGTCCAGACATCCTATATCCGAGCCTGAGATCAGACAGTCATACAATGCTTGACTTATCAGCTTTCTTCTAGCAGAGTGCACTGTGGTTACATTTTTGAAGGTCAGTGCAACATGTAGTTTAATCATAACATATAGTTTTCTTTACATTTGTAAAGCAATCCTGTGGATTACATTAATATTTACAATGACACAGAATTATTTACAAAATTCTATCTAGCTGGGCTGGCAGCCTTCACACCTCTCCCCAAGGGCAGACCATTAACTGACCCAGGGAATTACAGACCCATCAATATAACAAGCCTAATATGCAAAGTCAAGGAACAAATTAACATGGAAATGGTAAAGAAGGACATTCCCAACCTAAAGACGCTGAATCCATTCAAATATGGCTTTCTTTAGGGAAGGCTGTGCCTTAGCCTGGTAAACTTTTTTGAGAGGGTCACCAAGGCAATGGACAAGGGTAAAATGTGCATACAATGTATCTTGACCTGTCCAAATTCAATACAATACCCAACTCAGGCATTGTTGACAAGCTCTATCAGCTACGCATAAATCCCTACATAACTTGTTGGATTGCTGAATGGCTCAAAGACAGGACCCAAAAAGTCAGAATCTGTGAGACCACCTACACCAACAGACCAGTCGCCAGCACAGCACACCAGGGCAGCATGCTGGGTCCACTCCTGTTTGGAATCTACTTCCCGGAAGTCATGATTAATGATTTAGGCCTTTGTCTCAGTAAATATGCAGCTGACTCTAAACTGGGAGCTATTATAGATTCCTACCAAGACACCAACAACTTACAATAGAGTTTAACACAGACAAATGACTAGTGCTAAAACCATGGCCTAAAACATGTAAAAAATGCATTATTATGGCATTTGGGAAACCATCAACTCAAGTTTATTACTCCATCGATAAAACACCCTTAGAGTTGATCCAGTAGTAAGGGATCTGGAAACATATGTAGACAGCAACTTGGTCTTTGACCAACATGTAGGTAAGACAGTACATACACGTAGCTAAGACAGTAAAAAAAAATCATTCTATGTCGCCCAACTTATAGGTAAGGGTAGGGCATCCAGGTCCAAGGAAATTATAATACCATTCAACTTGGCCCTTATCAGACCTATCACTGAGTACAATGCCCCCCTTTGCATTTACCTAACCAGACACTTGTAACAACTGGAATGTCCACAAAAGTTTCACACCAGGAGAATTCCCAGCATGAATACCCTATCCTATACTGATCATCTAAAGGCTCTGTCTCTGTATTCAGTCTCCTACAGACTGCTGAGGGGATCTTTGCCTGGCTTACAGGGCTTAATCAGACCTAGCCCTGATGGATGTGTTGTTACACGTGCAAAACAAACAGCACCAGAAACACTAAGTCCAGGGATCTGAACTTCTCATGTGACTTAAACAGAACATGCTTGAGACAGATATGGGTCCAAAAGGATCCCCATACTATGGAATGGGCCCCCCATCCATTTAAAATAGAGTTCATCCCTGACCCTATTCAAACAAAACCTTGACAACTGGATAGGAAATTGTGCACTTACCCCCAGTCTGGCACCCAAGTCCCTTATGGACAGAGGCCATCAATAAGAATAATATTATCCTAACTAACACCCACCCCCACAACAAATCCCTTGGTAACCTCCCTACTATCATCCCTTCCATATAGATGCCCATGATACTCAGGAGACAAATGGGGTTGGGGTGCCCACTAGGCTTGGAAGAGTACTAGTAGTCATTAGCCGAGTAACAACCACGAGTCTATATTATGGTTTACATAATTTGCAAACTTGATAACATATTGAAATATTTTTGTGGCTATGTGACTACATGTGAAACAAGCATCATATCTACCTGAGTAAACTTTTTACTTCAAGTTTACATAAAAGCATATCTTAGACAATGAGTTGATTACTATACACAATTTAGGCAGCCATAAAAATGATTTCCTGTGCAGGTCAACACTAATACTGTTCATACTGTGTGACAATTCCAGTTTTATTAATTCAATTCCTTTCTAAGTGCAGCATTGCTAATGACTGCATATTACTAATAGTGGTACACAACTGGTAATATTAGAATGAGGCTATCTGTTTTGGTTTCCATTTGAAATAAAATCAGTTTTTATTTCTCATTAATTATGGACAATACACTCCCACTAGGCATTTTATAACTATTTTCTAATACTGATTAGATTTGTCCAAGTGTGTAACAAAGTGTGCTAGTTTCTGTACCCCAGATAACACAGTATATTTTTCTTATGCTGCTTTTGAAGAAAAAACTAATGCCCCTCTAAACCAATCTTAATTTACTACAGACCTAAACTGAAAGTTCACATAGTGGTTACTCACACTTTTTCCCTAAGATGTATTCTTTATCAGTAAAAATGACTGCACCTGAACAATGAAGGTGGTATAAGTGCTGCACCCAACAATGACTTTTCTTTATACAAATACTCTTTGTGCAGTGTTTAACTATTCATAGTTTGCAGCAACCTGTCCACAGCTGGGGCACAATACGTCACTCATCTCCTACAAAACCTTCAGTTTGTGGGTGTTATTTTATAAAGCCACTGATGAAAATTACAGCTAAGGAAGTCAATGCACTCAGTGAGGGTTAACATTTTTGGAAGCCCATCTAATACAAAGAAGTATCCAAACCCTCATATCCAAGCAGGGTAGCTGGACTCTGCAGAATTTATCTCAATAGGTTAAGATGCATGTGGTGAAAGCAAACCTCCTCCTTCATTTATTAAATTCAGGAGACTATCTCAGCCAGAAACTTGGTGTGTGTATATAGATATATATATATATATATATATATATATATATATATATATATATATAAGCATATATATATATATATATATATATATATATATATATATATATATACATACACAACATACACACACACACACATGATATATATATATATATATATATATATATATATATATATATACATATATATATGCAGTCACCACAGCTGTAGTCATAAAACGATTTTATTGAAGAATTTAAAAGGTATAAAAGAATGAGCGCTTTCAGTTGGCTTCCACCCTTCTTCAGATTCAAAGCGTCTCAGCAAACAAAAAGTATTTACATAAATCCTGTCCAATCACATTTGTCTACTGTAATTATCAACCAATAAAAACATGTTAAAGTTCTAACCAATAAAAGTGCTAGAGTAGAGTGCTTAGCCAATTAAAAATAGTCAATTAACCTGTAGTGTTATACATGCTGATAAGATACGCTGACTAAACACTTATCATTATTAGTTAGAAAAATATGTCCAAAATGTATATAGAATAAATAAATAGCTGTATGTTTCCTATAATAGCCTCTAAATCACAAAGTAATGGATAAAAATAATCATTAAAAGTAACAGGTGTAAAGAACATTCACAAAAAAAATACACTTTATACATCACCACTTAGCTAGTGTTAAACTATTCCCGCTGCCATAAAGTTTGCTCTTCAAATTTTCCCTTAGAACTAGCCAGTTCTTTAAGTTTTAGCACTCAAATCTCTTTCTTTGAGCTCAGCACTTGTTCAGAACTTGTAAGCACTAAATAAGCTACAAATTACTAAAGCACTCAACTTTCCTCACTTGTCTAGAGGAAAACAGTTTTTAGTACTTAAAAAATAAGCACCTATCCAGGCATGTCTAAAGGTCAGCTCCCGGTGTTTTCTCCTGTCTACCTGATGAATCTGGGCATCTTGGGTAGTGCAGCAATTGCCTCATGTACACAGACAACCCTCTCCTCCTACCACCTAACACTACAACCTGTGAGAGTTGCACTTATATAGCCAAACTGGAAGCAAAGCTCTTTTCACCCCAAGACTGGACTAGACAATCAATAGGAGAAGGTAAACACTTGCACCACACCACACTCATCACATAGTCCCTCAAAACCTACACCACAAAAACACACACATAGCAACACAAAACACACACCTACATTCGCAGAGGGTCTCAATAAAAATCTGCTCAAGCAACAGAGACCTCCAAAGCTGAAATGCAAGCAACCTCCACCCCTCAAATACAACCCAAATGACATGTAGCCCACAAACTCAGTGTGTTACTGACCCACACCCCATAAGGCATAACAGCATACCCAACACTTTAGTCATAGGTGACTCTATAGTCAGGCACACTGATGTTCCTCTCACCAGGCTAAACAAGGAGAAAGTTACTGTCAGCTGCCTGTCGGGTGCCAGTATCCACCACAAAATGCATGCACTCAGGTCACTCCACAATAAGTACAAATATGACTCTGTCATTGTCCATGTTGGTGTGAATGACATGAGACATACCTCCCTGGACTACATGAAAAGAGACATGGAGGAGCTCTCTGATCTTGTAGCCCAGGCAGGTATGACCCTAGCCCTGAGTAGCATCCTGCCATCACCCAAAATGATAGCACAGTACAAGCTTCTGGTGTCATTCTAAGAGGATCCAGTATCTGTCTGCGTGGGATGACATGACTGACAGACCACGATGCTTTGCCAGAGATGGCCTGCATCTGTCGCCCTTGGGATTCTGGATACTGGCTAAGGCTCTTGCTACCCCTATAGTGCCTTTTTTAGGCAAGGTTCAAATGACAAATTCACCACCGTAACAGGTACAAGCAATGCTACTAAATACTAGAAGTCTAAACCTCACAATGCAGTCATTCGAGGCACTCCTTAAAATGGAGAACATCGACATTTGTGCAGTGACAGAGACCTGGTTCAAGGCTCCAGAGAGCACTCCTGCATTACCAGGCTATAATTCATACCACACCTTTCGGCCACCTGACCTGGACCGAAATACTAAAGGTGGAGGCGTGTCCATATTCATTAAGGATATCCACACCTCCAGGCTAGTTGCTCAGCATAATGCATCCGAGATTATCCAAGTGCAACTAACTCTGGGCAAGACCGCAATCCAAATTGTAACTTGCTACAGCTCCCCCACCATGCCCCAGGATTCCCACTCCTCATTTCTTGATACACTGGAAAATATTAGGGTACAACCCAACACCCTAATAATGGGCGATTTCAACTACCCCACCATTAACTGGGAAAATTACTCATGTACTAACTCTTTTGCTCAACGTTTTCTGGAATTCATAAATTCCAATGCCTTGGATCAACTTATCCACACCCCCACCAGGGGCAGCAATATACTAGACCTGGTCATTACCAACATGGGTGACCGGTGTTCCACACCAGAGGTCAATTCCTCGTTTGTCAGATCCGAACACAAGCTAATCACCCTAGACATCCACATCCTGCCCCCACCCCCCTTTACGGATACCACCGTAAAACATTTCTCCAAAACCAACTTCACGCTTCTTAAGACAGAAGTGGTAAACGTCACGTCTCCCATGCAGACGGACAATAGAGGTACGACTGCTGAATCTTATGCAAATGTACTTTATAAGTACTTACAAGAGTGCATGGATCGTGCTATCCCTAACAGAACCAAAATGCTATCCACCAAAAAAATGAAGCCAATCTGGTGGTCCCCTGCCATAAACAAACTCTACAACAGAAGAAAGAAGCTGTTGCAAAAAAGAGCAAAATCCCATGATTGGAGGAACTCCCTGGTCAGCCTCAGTACGAAGCTGAGATCCATCATAAAATCCTTCAAAGCTAGTTACGAAAACAAAATCGACACTGATTCTAAAGACAACCACAAAGCATCCTGTAGTTATGTCAAGAATCTCCATGGCAACACTCAAATCTGCTCTGAGTTACAGTACAATGGCACTAAATATACAGAACCAACTGATATTGCCAGCATCCTGGCAGATAGGTTCAGTGCTAACTTTACCCCCCTCTCACCCCCTAAAGGGCCCATCTCTATACCGGAAGAATGCAAAGTTCCTGTAATCATGGCTGCACAGGTAAAAACCATACTCTCCAAAGTCAAGAACCCAGCATCCATGGGACCTGAAAACATCCCAGGCTGCTTTCTACATGAACTATAGAATGAACTGGCACCCCACCCAAGCACCATGTTCAGTCATAGCCTCACTTCCGGGTTTGTGCCCACTGAATGGCACACAGCAATGGTTATCCCACTCCACAAAGGGGGAGCCACCACGGACAACGGGTACTACCGCCCCATTCGCTTAACGAGCCTGGCCATGGAACGTATCATCATGGAAATTATAAACAAAGACATTAGTAATCTCCAAACTCAGGACCCCACCCAGTTCGGGTTTGTAAAAGGCAGATCATGTCTCCTAAACCTGATAGAGTTCTTTGAAGCAGTCACCAAAGCTGTAGACGAGGGTAAGTTGGTTCACACAGCCTATCTAGATCTCGCCAAGGCTTTTGACACCATCCCCCACTCTGGAATTATAGATAAACTCACTAAACTAGGTATAAATCCTTATGTCACAAGATGGGTTGCCAATTGGCTCACTGACAGAACCCACACTATGAAAGTAGCAGACTTCAAATCCGACTTCAGACCAGTGACAATTGGAGTACCACAGGGTTCAGTCCTGGGTCCTCACCTGTTTGGTATCTACTTTTCTGTAGTACAGGCTAACACAAAAGGACTTTGGCTAATGAAGTTCGCAGGTGACTGCAAACTAGGAGCCATAATCGAAACTCCTAACGAAGTGGACATCCTACAAAAGGGCCT